>NC_052059.1:57002623-57302623 GCF_903992535.2 Arvicola amphibius
ACAGACCTTTCCCTCCTAGCTCCCCTCCTCCCCCACTCACTGCTTTATCGCAGCCCCTAACGCCGGCAGGACTTCCTGGGGACCCGCAGGCCACTCCAGCCAGCTAAGCAGGAAGGTTAACAGCAGATCTTCTCCACTTCTCTCTCCACCCCTCCGAGTCCAATCCCCCCCATCTCATCCCCAGCTCTGCACCAGACCTTCTGCTGTGGTCTCTCCTCGCTCTTTGCCCCATTCCCAGCGGACTAAGCAAAACCTGGTGAGACAGCTGCTTCCTTTCCTCCTGTGGACCAGCTCAGCCCTCCCGCTAAACCCATTCCCAAGTGTTGGTTCCCAATACCCAAAATACACTTTCAGGAACCCCCAGTGTCTGCACCTGACGGGACCCCAGAAGAATTTCCTACCAGGCAACACACAGCCACCACACCCTCTTAGGAACCAGAGAGGGCAACAGAAACCAAGGATCAAAACACCTACCAACAGAGACAAGACCAGATATCAGCACCTAGAATTACAATCTTCCCAAACTCAGATGCCTAGATGCTGGCATAAAAACACAATCAGTAATAGCCAGGATAATACGTCTCCACTAGAGCCCAGCAACCCTGCCACAGCAGACCCTGAGTATTGCAACATAGCTGAAGCACAAGGACCTTAAAGTAGCCTTATGAGTATGACAGAGGTCCTCAAAGAAAATCCCTTAAAGAAATCTATGAAAACACAAACAGTGGAAGGAAATGGACCTGAAAGTGGAAATAGAATCAAGAAAGAAAGCCCAAAGTGAGGGCAATCTGGAAATGAAAAATTCAGGAACTCAAGTGGGAACCTCAGAGGCAAGCTTCAATAACATAATACAAGAGAATAGAAGAGAGAATCTCTGGCATTGAAGACATGATAGAAGAAATGGATACTTTCGTCAAAAAAAAAGTTAAAATCCAAAAACTGGCACAAAACATCCAAGAAATCTGGGATACCATGAAAAGACCAAATCTGAGAATAATAGAAATAAAGGAAGGAGACCAAACCCAGATCAAAGGCAAAGAAAATATTTTTAATAAAATCATAGAAGAAAATTTCCCTAAAGAAAGAGGGAAATTTTCAAAGTGCAAAAAGCTTGCAAACACCAAATAGACTGGACCAGAAAAGAAAGTCCCCATGATACATGATAATCAAAACACTAAATGTACAGAACAAAGAAGGAATATTATAAACTATAAGAGAAAAAGATAACATATAAGTAACATATAAAGGCAGACCCATTAGAATTACATCTAAATTCTCAATGGAGAATCTAGAAGTCAGAGGGACTGAAGAGCTGTTCTACAGACGCTAAGAGCCCACAGATGCCAGCCCAGATAATTATAGCCAGCAAAACTTTCTATCACAATAGATGGCCAAAATAAGATATTCCATGATAAGCATGATAAGCACAAATTTAAGCAATATCTGTCTACATATCTAGACCGACAAAAGGTGCTAAAGGGAAAACTCCAATCTAAGGTTAACTACCACACAAGAACAATCTCAGATCAGAAAAATCAAAAGAGGGGAAACACACACACCACAACAAAACAGAAATCAACAAACTGATGTGGGAGGGTCTTCTGTTTGTGTTGATTTCATTGGTTAATAAACTGCCTGGCTCATTTGATAGGCCAGCCCTTAGGTGGGTGGAGTAGACAGAACAGAATGCTGGGAAGTTAGTCAGACCGCTGTGCCTCTCCTCAGGGAGACAGATGCGATGAAGCTCAGGCCCAAGATGGACGTCCGCTAGAATCTTCCCGGTAAGGCACCACTTCGTGGTGCTACACAGATTATTAGATATGGGTTAATCAAGATGTGAGTAAGAGGCTGAAACTAATGGGCCAGGCAGTGTTTAAATGAATACAGTTTGTGTGCTGTTATTTCAGGGCATAAGCTAGCAGGTGGCCGGGAGCGGGGCGGCAGGAAATGCAGCCCGCAGCTCCCCACTACTTGAAGTCTTACTAATGCAATAAGACAACTAAAGGAGATCAAAGGTATATAAACCGGAGATAAAGAAATTAAAGTATTTGCTGATGATATGACAGTATACATAAGTAACCCTAAAAATTCACTGGGAAACTCCTAGAGATAATAAACACTTTCAGTAAAGCAGCAGGACACAAAATTAACACAGAAAAATCAGTATTCCTCCTACATACAAACGACAAACATACTGAGGAAGAAATCAGGGAACTAACACACTTCACAATAGCCTCAAATAATATAAAATATTTTGTGATAACTCTAACTAAGCAAGTGAAAGACTTAAATAAAAAATTTAAGACACTTAAGAAAAGTTTGAAAAAATATCAGAAGATAGAAAGATTTCCTATGCTCATGAATCAGTAGAATTAATATAGTAAAATGACCTCCTACCAAAAGAAATCTACTGATTCAGTGCAATTCCCATCAAAATTGCGACACAATTCTTCGCAGATCTTGAAAGGACAATTTTCAGTTTCATATGGAAACACACACACATAGCTAAAAAGAATCCTCAAAAGAACTGCTGGAGTTATCACCATCCTCAATTTCAAGTTGTACTGCAGAGCTTTGTATTACAGAGTAATTAAAAACAGCATGGTATTGGCATAAAACAGACATATTGATCAATGGAATTGAATTGAAGAGCCAGACATAAATCCACATACTTATTGTCACCTGATTTTTTGATAAAGCCAAAAATACACACTGGAAAAAAAAAATCAGCATCCTCAACAACAGTGCTGGTCAAGCTGGATGGCTGCATGTAGAAGAATTCAAATAGATCCATGCTTATCCCCCTGCACAAAACTCAACTCCAGTGCCGGGCGGTGGTGGCGCACGCCTTTAATCCCAGCACTCAGGAGGCAGAGGCAGGCAGATCTCTGAGTTCAAGGCCAGCCTGGTCTACAAGAGCTAGTTCCAGGACAGGCTCTAGAAACTACAGGGAAACCCTGTCTCAAAAAAAAAAAAAAAAAAAAAAAAAAAAAAAAAAAAAAAAAAAAAAAAAAAAAAAAAAACTCAACTCCAAGTGGATCAAAGACCTCAGCACAAAACCAGATACACTGAACCTGATAGAAGAGTAAGTGGGGAATAGCCTTGAGCTCATTAATACAGGAAAAGACTTTATGAACAGAATATCATCAGCACAGGCACTAAGATCAACAATTAACAAATGGGACCTCAGGAAACTGAAAAGCTTCTGCATGGCAAATGACACCATCATTCAGACAAAAGAGCAGCCTTCAGAATGGGAAAAGGTTTTAGCAACTCCACATACTATTGAGGGCTAATATTCAAAATATATAAAGAACTTTTAAAAAAAGATGTCAAGAAAACAACCTAATCTAAAATGGGGTACATACTTAAAAAAGAGAATTTCTAAAGAAGAAACTTAAATGGCTGAGGAACATTTAAAAAAAATGTTTGACATCCTTAGCTATCAGGGAAATGCAACTCAAAACTACTTTGATATTCATCTTATACCTGTCATATTGACTAAGATCAATAAAACAAGTTAACACCTCATGTTGAAGATGATGTGAAGTACAGGGAGCATGCCTCCATTGCTGGTGGGAGTGCAAACTTGTGCAGCCACTGTGGAAATCAGTGTGGATTCCCTTAGGAAGATGGGAATCAGCCTACCTCAAGATCCAGCCATACCACTCGAGCAAATATTCAAAGAACATTTCATCCTACCACAGAGATACTTGTTCAGCCATGTTTATTGCTGCTCTAGTCACAATAGCTAAAAATTGGAAACCACCTAGATATCCCTCAACAAAAGAATAAGTAAAGAAAATATGGTACATTTACATAATGAAGTATTACTTAGCTGTTAAAAAAAGAAATTATGAAATTTGCAGGTAAATGAATAAAACTAGAAAAAATCATCCTGAGGTATCCCAGACCCAGAAAGACAACTATGGCATATATTCACTTATATGTGGATATTAGCTGTGAAGTCAATAATGAACAAGCTACAGGCCATAGAACCACAGAGGTTAGGTATAGAGCAAGGAACTGGGGCAGGGCACAAAGCTCTCCCCAGGAAAGGGAACTAGAATAGATAGTTATGAATAGATTGGGGGGATGGAATGGGAGGATCAAGTAAGGAGAGGGAGGGAAGAGGGTGATGAAGGAGAAAATACAAGAAAAAAATGCAGCCAGGCGGTGGTGGTGCACGCCTTTAATCCCAGCACTCGGGAGACAGAGGCAGGCAGATTTCTGTGAGTTTGAGGCCAGCCTGGACTACAAGAGCTAGTTCCAGAACAGGCTCCAAAGCTACAGCGAAATCCTGTCTCGAAAAACCAAAAAAATAAGAAAAGAAAAAACATGCTTTATCTTGTCTACTTTTTCCATACCTATTCAACACAGTACTTGTTTGTTTAATAGTTAATATCCATGTATAAGTGAATACAAACCATAGTAGTCTTTCTGTGTCTGGGATACCTCACTCAGGGTGACTTTTTTCCTAGTTCTTCTATTCATTTTACCTGCAATTTTCACTATTTCATCAGTTAACTAATTAATTAGAAAATTAACAAAATACTGACTCAGAAAATTTAAAATCTAAAGTAGATAATCTGATATCTGATAATTTGAATGAGAGTTGTCTGGAAGCCGTTGTTGGAACCTAAATTCCTGCTCTCCTTGTCACCAACCTCTGCCATCTCTTTACCTCACATCCCTGACGCCCTGCAGTTCACCAGAATGTGTTTCCATCAGCCTTTTCTGACACCCTGACCGTATCTGGCTGCAGCTCTTTGTTGTGTTTCATTGAAAGCTTGGCCACGTGATGGTCTCAGACATTTCATTCAACAGGACAGAGAAGGTTCTGGGCCACATCATCAGACTCCAGGGAAAGAGGAAACAGGGTGATAGAGATTTTTAAATAATTGTCTCTGATCTCAGAAGGTTTGATTTTCTATAGAAATGTCTGAGTAAAATTACCTCGATTTTGAGGGCTTCTAGAAGGTACCACAAAGCTGGGATTTCTGTTAGAACATAAAACCACTTCTCTCTCCTTCTGCGTCACCTTATGATAACATGACTCAGAGGAATCCATTATGGTCAAAGCAAAAGATTTTTCTTCCTTCCACGTGGGGGTGTGGGGAATAGTCCAAAGATTCTGTGGCAGACACACACAGGCACCAGCATCAGGGAAGGAAACTGCTAAATCTCTGGTTCGCCGACTTGTGTCAGAACCATATTCTTAACCCACAGAGCCAGCTTGAGTTGATCCAGAGGGCTCAGGAGATAGCAGCAAAAACATTTCAAATTATAGAAAACTTCAGGTTTAGGATAAAGGGCAGTGTCGCAAAAGTTCAGCTAGGAAATCCTGTAAGCTGATAAGACAAATTCCTGTAATAGCAAGAGCTACAGTATTTGACCTGAACCTGCTGCTGCAGCACCACCACCCCAGCGCAATGGCCTGGCTTCACTGAACCCCATAGTGTGAGTGCCAAGTGGGGAGAGAAGAAACACCTGAGCAGAAAGGGGAGACCTCAGTGCTGCCTACCTGGAGTCCCAGTCTATCTTCTGGGGGGGAGGGGTCTTTGTGGAATGGACTGGGGACCTGCGCAAACTCCCCAAGAACTACCAGATAGAAGCTGATCGTCCCAGTCTCCTGCTCCACACCCACCAATCCAGATCAGTGTCGCTCTTTAGTAAAAATGGAACATACGTTGAGAAATGTGGTTTTACACTTATTTTTTTTTTTTTAATGTGAGGATCAGAAAGGGGGCTGGGGGAGCACACGCCAGTAAACTATGAGTATGTGGCAGTCAGAGGCTAACTTGTAGGCATTGGTTCTGTCCTACCATGTGGGCTCAAGGGAACTAAGCCGTGTCATCGGGCTTTGTGGCAGGCACTTTTATTCACTGACCCATCAGGAATGTGATTTTAAAGGATACCAACTAATGAAACTGCTTAGCTACCAACTCTGCTCACAACCAGCCCTGCTCACCGCACTTCTGCAAAAGTGGTGCTGCCTCCACACTGCAGGCTGCTGCTGAGCCGGAAGGATGGAAGGACAGCTCTGGGTGCCTGTACCTAAACCCCTTGTCCTTAATAGCTGCATGCTCAGCCTCTCAAAATCCCAAATAGCTAAATGTTAACCCATATACACTCCATCAGTAAGACACGGGCAGAAAGTGGCCAAGACCAGCCCTGTGAGACTGTCTCCAAAGACCCCTGGGGGTCTGTCTGAATCTGAAAAAGACAAGACAGAACACCAAGCCTAGGGCACTCCAAGGAGCTCCCTTCCTGCCACAGAATTTGGCAGTTAGGAATTTCCCCCCAGGCATCTTGCCTAATCTTGAGAGGTTGGGCCTGGCCCTACCCAGGGTTCTTGTAGGCTGCGGAGCCCCACTGGGGCAGAGCCCTGGAGTTGAAAAAGGCTAAGGTCACCCAGAGCAGCTAACAGTCCTTCCCAGCTGGACCATGCACCTTTTGTCATAGCTGTGAATTGCATGCTGCTGGTTATGGGCTCGTCTAACCCTCATTACTAAACAGTCTTCTTCTAACCTCCCCTTTACTTTCTGCTTTCTTGGGGGTGTGAGGGTGTATGTGTAAGACAAAAATCACACTTTATAGCCCAAGCTAGCCTCAACCTCTCAATCCTCCTGCCTCAGATCCCCAAGTGCAGGGACTAATGGTGTCCAATCACCACATCACCGGCTTTCACTCCACTCTTAGTAAGTCTGGTGATTTTACTGATACACCTCAGTTGTTTCCTAAGAAGTCATCCCAGATTGAGATGGCTTAAGAGTCAGCTTTTGCTTTACTCTGTCTCACAGGGCTAAAGAAAGGAAGAACCCAAGACCTTGTATATGATGTGGTATGCCAGCACTCTGCCACAGAGCTCCACCAGCCCTTCCAATTAAACTTCTATCAATAGATCTGTATGGGGAAATGTACCACAGAGCTGGGATTTCATGCACTTAAACCGGAAAACAGATGCTGTGATAGGTGTGTGTATATATGAAGCAAACCTTAGCAGAGATTGAAATGGTCAAAGCTGGTGGTAGCTGATGGTCCTCAACTGGTCCCCCGCAGCATGCCTCAGTCTACCCATGACTGACCCTGCAGTGCCACGGGCCATCTCCTGGATCCATAGACTTTTGCCAGAGGATAGCACTGAAGAGCAGCCATATTGTTCTCGCCACCGTTGAGCTCAACACTAGTAAACTTTTATTGTGATGTTTTGTACTCAGGGCCAAGCTGAATTTTTTTTTCCTTAAGTGGTGTGTGTGTGTGTGTGTGTGTGTGTGCGCGCGCATGCGCGCGCACATCCATGCATGCGTGTTTCAATCTCCACACCAAACACTAAAGTTTTGGAAACTAGTTTTTGTTATAGTTAGTAATGTTTCCTAATAAGCAAGCCAAAAATCACAAGACAATGAGTGCTGCATAAGACACCCTGCAGGAGAATGGTTTCTAAAAATTAACATTAACCCGTGTAGTGATATTTCATTTGTATTTTAATAAATAAAGCTTGCCTGACATTCAGAGAGTAAAACAGCTGCATTGAGCAGCCTTACAGACCAGGCAGTGATGACACACAACTTTAATCCTAATAGTCACACTAGTTTGCCAAACAAAAACAACAACAACAACAACAACAAAAAACAGGCAGCAGTGGTATACACCTTTAATCCCAGCACTAGAGACAGGAGGAACTCTCAGACGGTCTTACTCAGATTCCTGGAGGCAGGATCGCTATTTCAGACTGAGGTAGAGATAAGAGCCAGGGGCTGTTTTGCTTTTCTGACTTTCAGGTTGAACCCTGGTATCTGTCTCTGGGTTTTTATTAATCGTGCTATATACAACCTGACAACTAATGGTGCAAGCAGTCCATGGAACTCTGGATGGAATGGGATTAATGTGCAGCATGATACTTAAATGAAAGAATTGTGCTATTGCCTTCCAAGGAGTGTACTTGACTCATGACTTGCCAATATTCAGCAATCCCTACCCATTCAAGAAAACATTCTTGAGACACAGAGCAAGCAAGATGTGACTTCCTCGCCAAAAAAGGTACCAAGTCACATGGCTAACACAGACAAGAATTATGGGCTAATATAAATTATAAAGTTAGTAAGAAGCTTGAGATACTAGGCCAATCAGTTTATAACTACTGTGGACCTCTGTGTTTCTTTGGGACTGAATGACTGCAGGAACCAGGCGGGACAGAAACTTAAGTCAACAGAATTGAGTGCCAACATGGGGCTGACCAAATCCATTTGAAAGCCTGAGAGAGAGGCCGGGTGGTGGTGGCACACGCCTTTAATCCCAGCACTCGGGAGGCAGAGGCAGGCGGATCTCTGTGAGTTCGAGGCCAGCCTGGTCTACAAGAGCTAGTTCCAGGACAGGCTCTAAAAAAGCTTCAGAGAAACCCTGTCTCGAAAAACAAAAAAAAAAAAAAAAAAAAAAAAAAAAAAAAAAAAAAAAAAAAAAGAGCTAGTTCCAGGATAGGCTCTAGAAACTACAGGGAAACCCTGTCTCGAAAACCAAAAAAAAAAAAAGCCTGAGAGAGTTTAGTAAGTTATTCTAGATAGAAAATTAAGAGTTAAGCATGGCTTCTTGATAGCAGCACTTTCTCAGGTGGGCTCTGCTTGCTAGAAGCAAGAGCTCTCATTTAAAGACAGGCTTCCTGACTCAGCTTTAGCTGTAAAACCTTGCAGCTCTTTTAAGAGGTCCTGCCATGAAATACTTAAATGGCGTTGAGGAAAAGTTGACTGCATACTTTTTGGTGGTGGCAGGGACCTTAAAACGCCATAGAGTCATGGCAGTAAACATGGCAGTACCTCTGCTATGAGGCTAGACTCTCAGAAAAAAAGCTAAGGAATGGGCTGGATCCAGCCATCAAAGCACCTTTAATCCTAGTCATATTGCTTAGAAAATTAAAAACTCATGTGGTCAGGAAAAGAGAGATATACAGTAAAGATAAATTCAAAGACAAAGAAAACCTCTGAACGGTTTACTGTGTTTAAAAATATATGTAGGCCGGGAAAAAAAAAGAATAAAGTCCTTAAAAGAAAAAGAGTAGTTGGGTGTGGTGGCACACACCTTTAATCCCAACACTTGGGAGGCAGAGGCAGGTGGATCTCAGTGACTTCAAGGACAACCTGGTCTACAAAGTGAATTCCAGGACAGCCAAAGATACACAGACAAACCCTGTCTCAAAAAGCCAAAAACTAAAAATAAAAAGGCTAAAATAAAGCTATGTAAAGATGAAAAATACAGAGTCTGGATACTGTATGTTATTGTGTTGTGTTTAGATTGTCTGATGACTGAGGAAGGAGCAAAAGCTTCTAAAAGATATCTGATTATAAATGCTGCTGGATTAATCCAATATATATATATTTTGAAAATGCACTGACTTTAAAATTTAAGTCAAAAGATATGTTACTTTGGAGAAGAGGTTTTGCTTTTGTTTCCACAGGAAATGAGGGACTGGATTCATTCTGCATTAAGAAAAACCAGGTTTGACCAAGAAAGACCCCCTGAGAAATCTCTAATAGGAGGAATGGCCCAGATGTCTGAGTTCAACATCCAGAACAGTTCAAAGACTGCTGCCTGAGATGATCAAGCCTCACAGGATATTCCAGTCAGGACTTGATCATAGTTCTTTTTTTTTTTTTTTTTTTTTTGGTTTTTCGAGACAGGGTTTCTCTGCAGCTTTAGAGCCTGTCCTGGAGCTAGCTCTTGTAGACCAGGCAGGTCTCGAACTCACAGAGATCTGCCTGCCTCTGCCTCCCGAGTGCTGGGATTAAAGGCGTGCGCCACCACCGCCTGGCTTTGATCATAGTTCTAAATCTTCTTTAGTTCCCCATAAAATTATCAGCGTCCCCAATCAGCAGGAAGTAGCTTGAAAAACTATGTCCACATTCTCAAAAAAATTGATTATGGATGTTTGCCTTTGTTTAGAATGTTGGTTACAAGTTGTTATGGATAATGGTCAGTAGAAAAGCTAAACAAAGGAGATTCAATTCAGAGTTCTTGTTTAAAAGGGGGGGGGGTTGGAAAGAGTGCTGTGGGACAATGGTCTATATCCTGTCACTTGTATTTTAAATAAACGCTGATTGGCCCATTAGCTAGGCAGGAAGTAGAGGTGGGACAATGAGAATTATGGGAAGAGGGAAGTTTCTGTCTGGAGTCATCACCCACATAAAGAAGCCAGACACTGAGTGAGCAAGATGTGACTGCCTCACTGAAAAAGGTACCAAGCCACGTGGCTAACACAAGAATTATGGGCTAATATAAGCTATAAAAGTTAGTAAGACACTTGAGCTACTAGGCCAATCAGTTTATAACTAAAAAAAAAGACATTCTTAAAAATGAGAACCAACAGATCAACATCTACAACCACTTCTGATGATAATTATTGGATTTGAACCCCAGTTAAGCAAAATGAGTTTGATAAAGGGCATTCCATCCTTATTGGAATTTATTAGAAAATACTGATTTTTCTGTAAATTGACATCTTGTCAGTAAAAACCCTGTGGAAATCCTTTAAATTAAATTAAATCTCATAATATCAATGTTTTCCATTGCTCTTAGGACTTGGAATATTCTCTTGTCTTTTACAGCTTACAGATGAGAGCACTGTACCCTTGGTGCTGGAAGCTGTGGCAGTGACTGAGGGCTCCCTGTGTGGCTATTACTGGCTCTGCTGTGACCACTTACCATCTGCCTTGTTTCATCTGGATGTCCTGCTTCAATCTGCCACCTGCTTGTGTGACACAAGTCTTTAAATTGTGGGTAATACCATCACTTTGCAAGTTCACACACAGAAGACACTAGAATGAAGGGAGTTCTTAATCCAACAGGAATTTTTGATGTGACTAGAGTGCTCACACTTTGGGTAAACAGAATCAGTCTGATTCAAACACTCCACTCCAGTGTTGGTGAAAAGTACAATTGTTACAGTATAAATATGGCCCAGGTGGAGCCCAGTACAGAGAACTAAGTGGAATCTAAAAAAGAAATGTAGGCACAGAGCACCCCTTTAGAAACCCAAGGGTAGGGCTTTCAGACTTTGAGATCATAAAAATAAGCATGTCACCAAGCACAGTATGGGTTAAAACAGGTTTTGTCAAGAATGCCTCTATCAGTCTACCTGCATGCCTGTTCTTCCTCTAAGGATTTGTGGCTGAATTGGACTAGCTTTTTGTTTTGGTGTTTTTGTTTTGTTTTGCTTTTTTGGTTTTTGATTTGATTTGTCTCGAGACAGGGTTTCTCTGTAGCTTTGGAGCCTGTCCTGGAAATAGCTCTTGTAGACCAACCAGGCTGGCCATGAATGCACAGAGATCTTCCTGCCTCTGCCTCCAGAGTGCTGGGATTAAAGGCGTGCGCCACCACTGCCTAACTGGACTGTGTGTTTTAAAGATTTATTTATTTACTGTGTATACAAAACTCCTTCCATGTATGCTTGCATGCCAGAAGAGGGCACCAGATGTCATTATAGATGGCTGTGAGCCACCATGTGGTTGCTGGGAATTGAACTCAGAACCTCTGGAAGAGCAGTCAGTGCTCTTAACCTCTGAGCCATCTCTCCAGCCCCCTGGACTAGGTTTTTAACCAATGTTACAAATACAGTTCTAGAGTCCATGAAGACTACTAAGCAAATATCTACATCTAGCCCTGTATTCCAAGTGATGGAGGAGAGTTATCTGTCTATGTTTCTTTCATTGGTTAATTAATAAAGAAAACTGCCTTGGCCCTTTAAGAACAGAAAATTAGGTAGGTGGAGTAGACAGAACAGAATTGTGGGAACAAGGAAGTAGAGTTAGGGAGAGACGCTTCAGGCAGTCGCGTGGTGAGTCTCCATGCTGCTCCTCTCCGAGATGGACGCAGGTTAAGATCTCTCCTGGTAAGCCACACGTCGTGGTACTACCCAGATTACTAAATATGGGTTAAAGAAAGATGTGAGAATTAGCCAATAAGAGGCTGAAACTATGGGCCAGGCAGTGTTTTAAAAGAATACAGTTTCCGTGTAATTATTTCGGGTGTAAAGCTAGCCGGCGACTGGGCGGCGGGAACGCAGCCCACCGCTTCCCACTACAGATTGGCGCTCCAACGTGGTCACTAAATCCACTTAAAAACCTTGCCCGCTTGGGAAAAAAAGTACTCTGAGACCATGCCAATGGCTCACTGCTCCCTTCCTGCACCTGGGCAGATGGCGGAATCAGGCTTAGGCGAGCGGGACAGCATTTGCGGATTCCTGCCGCCATAGAGAGAGAGGTGTTTTCAAACTGCGCGGTGCTCTGCGCCTCAGATTCGGCTGTGACTTGGATTAAAAGAGTTTCTGTGCTGCACGCTCAGTCTCAGAATTAAACTGCTGAGTGCGGCTCCAATGTCGACTGCTGTGTGCCTGGAACTGTGTGCGGCTCAGGGGCACCAAATGACTGAGACAAGAGCGGATCTGGCTCTGCTCCGCCATGCTGAACTGTGCTGACCTCAGGCAGGAACTATCGGAATTACCATAATAACAGCGCAGTTAAGGTTTAGACTTGGCTGTAAACAGGCAGTACCATATTACCCCTGGCGCAACTTAAGATTTTAAAAAGTGGTTAACCTTTTAAGAGTGCTCCTGGATATTAAAAAATTACAGATTCACAATAGGACAGATTCAGACATATAAATGTACGTAGGCTTGAGAGAAGAAAAAAATATAAAAAATAAAGTTAATGCCTTAAAAAAAAAAAGGTTAAAGTCTTTAAAGAGACAGAGTACAGATAGTTATAGATTAAAAGAAGTAAAGTGATAGAGTAAAAATAAGCCACGTAAAAATGGAAAATTCACAGAGAGTCTGGATTATGTATTTTGTTGTGTTTTCTTTGATTTTTTTGACTGTAAAGGAGCTAAATACAGAGAGACATTTCATTATATGGGCTGCCAGTCTAGACCAGAATGGACATTTTAATGGTATGACTTCAGGATTTGTATCTAAGAACATGATGCTTTGGAAAAGAGTTTCTTCTTTTGTTTTCACAGAGGACGAGACTCTGTGGATTGCTTCTATCCCAATATGGTATGATAGACCACGCCCTCCTGAAAGGTTGCTGTGAACATCTTCAAAAAATTACTTCACTCAACTGCCAACTGAGAGGAACCTAGCACACAGGTTATACCATGAAAGACCTAAATAACAACGCCCCCACTCAGCAGGAAGCAGTTTGGAGAGAAATAACTGCGCCCACATTCCCAAATATTGTTTATAAATGTTCTTTTACATTTAAAGGGGGATATGATATAGATATGAATAATTTGCATTGGTATGGATTTTAAGGTCAATTTGTTATATGTATATGTATTTCTGATTTTGATTAAGCTATTTTGATTGTGTAGTTCATTTTAAAAATTGTAATGTATAATTAGGAAATATAGGTTGTTAATGGATAATCATTGATAATAGTTAAGCTTGTAGTCATGTTATTAGATTTTCTAGATATGTAGAGATATATTTCAGTTAGATAGATATTCTTCATATCTTTCAAAGACTGCAGAATATGGCATTTAATGTTTTAATAACTTAGGGTTTTTCATGACAATGAGACACGTCTGCTCCCGGCAGCACCAATCTACTTCGAGAGGAAGATGGGCATCGAAGAGGCTACTTATGGAGTTTGTTAGCCATTTGGGCAAGAAAATGCTCTTGCCTGGACTGTTGCATAAACTGGACACAAGGAACCCACAGAAAGAGGACTGATGAACTTGCCTAAAGGTGAGATGGTCTTTCGGGGTTCCTGATTCATGAAAGAGTCTGCGAGACGTTCTGCAGGACACAGCAGAAAGTGACTGAACTGTCTTTGGAATTTCCTGCTTCATGAAAAAGTCTGCTGGACACTATGGGCCTGAAGGCTGAAGATGGATGCCCCAACGGTACAGAGGAACTTTGGGTGACTGTCCAGGCAGCGAGTTGTCTCTGTCATTTCTAGAGTTTTATAAGTTACTTATTTCTTATTTACTTAGGTAGCATTATATCCTTCTGGAGTCTTTGATGGAGTTGAAGAATAAATAGATAGTTATAGCTTTCCTTAGTTATGATAAAAGATAAAATAGATTTAAATATTGTAACTGTAATACTTGCTTGATAACTGTTTTGTTATATGTAATTTTGCTATGTTAAAGTTGAAGCCTTTTTTGTTTAAACAGAAAAAGGGGAAATGATGGAGGAGAGTTATCTGTCTATGTTTCTTTCATTGGTTAATTAATAAAGAAAACTGCCTTGGCCCTTTAAGAACAGAAAATTAGGTAGGTGGAGTAGACAGAACAGAATTGTGGGAACAAGGAAGTAGAGTTAGGGAGAGACGCTTCAGGCAGTAGGCAGTCGCGTGGTGAGTCTCCATGCTGCTCCTCTCCGAGATGGACGCAGGTTAAGATCTCTCCTGGTAAGCCACACGTCGTGGTACTACCCAGATTACTAAATATGGGTTAAAGAAAGATGTGAGAATTAGCCAATAAGAGGCTGAAACTATGGGCCAGGCAGTGTTTTAAAAGAATACAGTTTCCGTGTAATTATTTCGGGTGTAAAGCTAGCCGGCGACTGGGCGGCGGGAACGCAGCCCGCCGCTTCCCACTACATCCAAGTCCCCTGGTTATTGAAATAGAAGGCCGAGGAACTCACAAGGCATCAGTATGCAAGATGAATAAGGAGACCCACGTAACAGAGGCTGAGGCACACCCTAAAACAGGCACATTATCATGCATCGTGTCAGTAATCCCCAAGGTTCCTTTCCTTTCAGTTTTCTCAATTAAAGATACTTATAACCATTGATTCATTCAACAAACATTAACACCTAGTTTGTGCCAGAATTTTCCTAGGTACTTGTGATAGAGGAGAGAAATCTTACCAAGTGCATGCTCTGCTCTTGTACAGGGGAACATTAAAAACAGAATGGACAGGAACGTATGAACAAACCTCTGAAGACTGAAATCTCAAGTCTGGGAAATGCCCTTTGCTATTTACACTTTGCATTGCCCTCTTAAGAGAACAGGAAGCATGCCAATAAAGAAGCCTTCAACTACAGTCAGACAGAGCTGGCCTGAGAGTAGGTCCTAGGTATAGTTACAACACTTTCAGGAAAGCCCAAGTGACTATCTTAACTGAGTCTCCTTGACTATAGACCATATCCTGGAGAGAGGCTGAGCTCTATGTCCCATTGGGTTCTTAGCACATGGACAGGTGCCTGAACAAAGGTCAATTTGTTGAAAGAATAAACAGTTCACTCCACAGAAAGAAAGTTTAGCCCTCCACAAAGGTACAGTTTATGTACGTATGCTACACATGCCCAAAAGGGTTGAAAGTGAATGCTACTCTTCAGTGATTTAGAATCCAGTAGTTAAGTCTAAAATTATCACTTGTGCATTTTATTCCTATTCTAGCCATTATGCATTCTTAGGATCCAAATGGGGCCAGGTATGGGAGCACACCTTTAGTTCCAGATTTGGGAGGCTGAGGCAGGCAGACTTTTGTGAGCTGGAAATCTACATAGCGATTTCCTAGGCAGTCATAGATCACTAACTACATAGACAAAACAAATATAAATAAAATGCAAGACTTTTATCTCTAACAAAAATGCTAAATCTTACTAAAAATACCAACCTATTACTTTGCTCATCACCAATTCTTACCAATAATTTAAAAATGTGAAAAAATTTCCTTGTGACAGAAACTGACACTGTAGGACATAGCTTATGCCTGTCAGACTTGGCTCTTAAACACATTGAAATCTAATAACAAGGTGCTGCCCCAACTTCAGTAGCACAAATCTACAGCATATAATTCATCTTTGAAATTTCTACATTCCAAGATTCCCCAGGGATTTTAAATAAAGTAATATGCAAACTATAAGAGACTGTTACTGTTCTGCACTGCCACCTGCTGACAGGAACTTATAATTACGAATTTATGCCCCAGAGGGAGGCTAGAGAATCAGTTTGAGGTCCTTCTGATAGGTGGATGAGATGCTATCTCAAATAAGCAACAAAATAAAAAACAACTATGTGATCAAAGTGGGAATGTCTTATACTGCATATAGCGTTAGGAACATACTATACTACAATATAGTGAGCTGAGACTGTTCCAAAAGAAATTACTATGGAAAACCTATCAAAGTAAATTTCTTAACCTGTAACATGTTGGACATTGTATGTTCCACTTACTGTACAGAACACAGAAACTGGATTGCTCTTGATCCACTGTGGCTGAGGTTCTTGTAGCCTTGTTTAATCCATGAAGAACATTCCAGGTCTGCAGTTGAGAACTATTTTCAACTACTCATATACGTGATTGGGCTTAAAACCAGGGACCAGGGCTGATACCATCCCACTTTGACCATTTCCACTGGAGATATTAACCATGTGTAGTCAAAGGAAGGAATCTATAACATATTCGCAGGCAGTGACCACCTCGCTAAACCTAGAGTATACCAGTGGCCTTTGGGAGTACTTTTAAACTGCACACAGCCTTCTAAAGGTAGAGTGCACTCCTAGCAGTTAAATGTGGTGTATTTATTTAGAAGCATACGCCAACACACTATCTTTTTCTCTTTACCTACCACGGACAGCGACAGTTCTTGAGGCACAGAAGACAATGTGCAGCAGCCACAGCACTCTGGCAGGCAGATCTCAGAGGCCAGCCTGGTCTACAATGTGAGTTCCAGGACAGACAGGGGTTATACAGAAAAGCCCTGTCTCGAAAAATCAAAGGTGGGGGGTAAGGGTGATGTGTAGTAAACAATTTTTGTTAATAATGATGTTGTGAGTTGGCCTTTAAAATCTGATAGTTTGGCCGGGCGGTGGTGGCGCACGCCTTTAATCCCAGCACTCGGGAGGCAGAGGCAGAGGCAGGCAGATCTCTGTGAGTTCGAGGCCAGCCTGGTCTACAAGAGCTAGTTCCAGGACAGGCTCCAAAGCTACAGAGAAACCCTGTCTCGAAAAACAAAACAAAACAAAACAAAAAAAAATTAAATAAAATAAAATCTGATAGTTTTTAAGCTAATAAAGCTGCTTTAGAATTTTCCCCTCTAAGAAAACATGTTCTACCAAGCTCCAGAATCAGAATCCAGGCACTACTAGGCTTTATAGACCTGAAGCCCTGCCATTGTTCTGGCCACTGTGCTGCATCAGGGAACATGGTCAGTTTGGATGTAAGCTCAGATCCCACTGACTGTAGCCTTCTTCAGTTCTACACAGGCTGAAATGATTGGTGCCACAATGATTCTGTTGGGTGTCTGTAACGTTCTGCCTGACTACTCCTTACCCAAACACCCAAAATATGTGTTGCCACGAAGGCTCGCCAACATTTTTAGATTTTATACCATTACAGATTATAGGTTTTTAAACTAGAAAACTCAAGTTGCCACTACTGTTTACATGTTAAACCTTACTTTATACTTTGGTCCCTTTTCAGGTCTCTATTCATGAGCTTATAATTCAGTCATCACGATATTCCCTGCCTTTTGTTGTAGGGACATTTTCCTATTCAGTTCATGTCATGTGGGAAACACAGCCTTCCAAGTGAAGACACAGAGTAGCTGTTTCTACACCCAGGCCCTGAGTGAAGCTACTGGCTGTGGACAGGAGCTTCCAAGCTGGCAATGCTCTGAAACTGGTGTAGTCTTAACGGTACAAGCAGAACAGATTAGCAAACTTCAGAATCTACTCTAAATATAAATAAAGGCTTGTCGGGATAAAACTGAAAATTCTGTAATCTGGCTAAGAAATCTATTTTCATCCTTTCAGACATGAAAGTCGTGACTAAAGTAACATAATAAATGGTAGCTTAGACAAAAGCAGAGCCATGTAATGTTATCCTCTGAAAATGGCTAGCCTAAAAACTAATGTTCAGTGTTTTAAGTCTACATTTAAGTACTTCAGAGCGAAGACCGAGTGGACCTACTATAATAGTGCAAACCCAAACGTGCCCTTTTCTGCCCTCCCCATCACAACAGTCTGTTTATGCTACATATAAATGAGTCACCAGATTTGCACATCACAATTGGCAAGGACAAAGGGAAGCCAGAAGAAAGTGGTATAAATAGAAAGCACAGCACAATATGCACCCTCCTATTTCAGTATTTAACACACTGGTAACCACTCCATTTCACGAAAGAAAAACATGAGTTACAACTTCAATAAAAAGAACTTTTATGGGAAAAAAAAAGGCTGAGCGTCTTGCCTAGAAAAATTCTTTAATATCTCACGTTACCTAATACAGTAAAAGCCTTTTGAAATGCGTTGAGAATTCAGTTTGCATGGGAAATCCACCTGCCTCAGAATGGCTAGTCATCTTTTCAATTGAACGATTTTAAGTGGCAAAATCGTTCAGAACAGAAAAATATAGTATCTTCAATAGACATCTCAAGACAATAAAGTTATATTTACAGGATGCTGTCTATAATCAGAAATCACCAAGAAGCAAAAATAAACTAACATTTCATTGTCCTTTCTCTCAGCAGTAGGGCCAAGAACCAAAGAAATGTGTTCCAGGTGAAATAAATTTCCCAGAACAATTCTCATAAAATAGTTTTTTTCCTTTCCCCCTGAGAATCAAGTAAATTAATCATTGGATTGCATGAGACAAAGACAAGCTCTAAATCCTTTATCATGTAAGACCAAAATTCCGTAGGCATTTGTTTAGAAAAGCTAAAATGTACAAATAATAAAAACTAAATAGCAAGACACGTGCTTAGTAGTACCACGGCAGGAATTTATGGTATTTGACTTTTGTGGTTAAGTTTATTGCTTTTTGATGGGCTATAGCACCACTCTGAGGAATAAGATGGTTAGGATTAACCAGTCTTTAGTCACAATATGCGTTTCTAGTAGAAGTATTTCAGAATGAGCAATGAAAAGCCAAGAAACATTTGCATTCTGTTTTAAGTGCTTCCAGCTTCATTTGACAGGCGAATGGGGAATCAATCTTAGTAAAGTAACTTGTACTGGATTTGCTACTGTTAGTCTGAGGATTCAAATAGAAAACCAAGGGACTCAGATCATTCAAACTTACAAAAAGTACACTGCAAATTTTCATGCCAAAAAAAGCAATAACAAAAAACATCTCAGATAGTTATTGCTTAAGTGAGCAGTGGCTATACATGTGAAATTTTGAAAATCATGATAAAATTTCTTTAGTGTGCTAAAATTTATCCTAAGGGAGAGAGAACTGGGCGAGGGAGTGTAGATACTGTCTACTCACTGTGGAAAACTGGCCGATTTCCCTCAGAACTACTTTAAAAATTAGTATCACCATAGTGATTTCAGGATTCATAAGTAAGAAAGTAACATCACACATGCTATACAAAGTCAGCCAAATAATTATTTTCAGCCACCACTTTACTCAGTCTTTAGAAAGTATAATTTGAAGTTTCCTTAACCTAAAATTTGTGAACAGATAAACTGCTATGCAGAAGCACAAAGGTATTTTAAATGCAATCTTCTATAAGAAGTAATTAAAATTTCCAAGCCAAACAATCTAACATCAAGTATGATTTCCTCTGAAACTGACTTTATCCACCAGTTCTTCTCCAATCATCTGGATTAGCCAGCACTCTCCACTGGTAATCTTTGTAGGAAAGTGTGACACTATCTCCCTTCAAGTAGCTTGACTTTCTAAACTGACTATTTCAGGAGTGGAATTTCTAAAAATAATTCTGTCCCGCATAAGCATCAGTCACTTTTGGAAGCAGGCACAAGAATTCTCAAGAGTGGTGAAACTTGAGAGTGCTGTGCAAGTTGTAATGCAGCATGGTCTGTACCCCTGGGGGGGGGGGGGGGGGGGCCGGCCATATACACTGTCACCAGACACTCTACAAAGGAAAGTATCTTAATCTTGTTTTCAAGTTACAGTCATTCTCTCCTTACATATATGTATGTATATATGTATGTATATACATACTTTTTTATTGATGGGGTGATGCAGAAAGTCACAAGTGAGAAAAGGACACTAAGTTTTAATAAGGGGAACATAAAGTTGTTTTCACCAGCATAGGTTCACATTACAGAACACCAGTATCGACAGCATTCTCTTGTCTATTTTTGGTACAGAAGATGGCATCTCTCTACATAACCTGGTAAGGCTTCAGTAACTAAAACATAAAACAAACAAACAAAAAAACCAAACAAAACAAAAAACCCGGCCTATTAGTTTACAGTTTATTTTAAAAATTCTGAAAGACACTGCAAGTTCTAAACTTGAGTAGTGCTACCCATACACAACCACTGGTCAAGAACGCAGTAAAAGCACGCCCTTTTGGAGGGAGCTTTGCAACAGTAGAGCAGTGCAACAAGAAAAATTTATACATGGCACATTCTCTTCATATATTGTAATGTAAAAAGTTACAAACATACCTAATCAAATAAATAATAATAAAAAAGAATTTGATGTATTTGTTAAGTATCCTAAAACCACTACATAGAATAATGGCAACTTTCACTCACAGATTATTTACATGGTAATACCCAGTGTGGGTACATTGCTACAAAACTCAAAACAGAAGGAGTAAACTTGAAATGTTTTCCTGTAAAGATCTAGCAGCATGACTATCTAATGCTGTGTTATCCCATTGCTTCTGAAACGGTCCTTTTTAGTCTGTGTCTTCATCCAGTTCATAATTGTCTTTATCATAAATATCTTTTACTAGAAGAACCCGTACAAGCATATTTTCCAGCGTGTTCCGGTCCAGGGAAGTAGATGTGTACCACACGGGGCTATCTGCAGAACTAGAACATTCTGGTTGCAAATAAAAAACATCCATTCTCTGATTAAGATTCTGTGGACTTTGGAGGAAAAGAGAAAAGGTCAATTTCACAGAACACAACAAAAGTCCCCATAGCTTTACTTCTTTCAAGAACAACTCAGCCCCCAGCAACAGATATGTTCAGCGCCTTCTGCCTCATTAATTGCAGTAATGTTTTATCAGTAAACTGTTCTCTAAGTAATTGTGATAAAAAAGCAGGATTAGTCCCTTACTGTAATTTAAATCCTGTATTTCATAGCATCCAAGACTCCACTAATATATACACTATTATTTCAGTCATTATTAAAATGGTGCCAATTATAATCTCAAATGCATTAATGATGCATGTCCATTTCAGGAAAAATGAAATGCAAAAAATATGACTTAAAATATGCAATACATGAAAGGCCTTATAGCACTGAACAAAAGAATAAATATTAAATACTAACAAGACAATACTGAGAAAGGAATTCCCATCTTGCAAATAGTTGCCAACACTGGAAACCCATGAAATTAAACTGATGTTCCAGAACAGAGCTGAAGAAAACTAACCATAGTTAGAGACATTGGCATGCTAGAGGTGAAGTTCATACTTGTACAAATTCCTTTTTTTTTTTTTGGCATAAACATTTATTAAAGGAGAGAGGGAGAGGGAGGGAAAAAGGGAGGGGGAGAGAGAGAGAGAGAGAGAGAGAGAGAGAGAGAGAGAGAGAGAGAGAGAGAGAGAGAGAGAGAGAGAGAGAAGGGGAGACGGGTAGACATGTGTGCACACGCGAGAGAGAATCAGTAAGAAGAGTTGTACAAATTCTTGAAAGCCACACTATGATTTGAGAAGCTGTTTACAAAGTACAACCTAACTCTGCACTTTCTGAAAGTGAGAGTGCTTATTTAAAACTCAAAATGAAACAGTCTCACAGAGGTCTCAACACTTAAAACAGTTCCTAGAGCCTGCGAGTTTCAGACAGGGAAGACGGCAGTCATGCAACCGGGAGGCCTCCCAAAGAATGTCTTTAGAAAATTGTTCTCATTCACATCTAGGTATTTCATTTTCATCTCTTTTTCATTACACATTGCACCCACTTTTAAACACATCTACCTTTGCACCAGAAGTTGGCAATGCTCAGCAACCTGTTCATATAAAGCCATGGACTGTGCACTTATTACTGTGCAGTATATGGTCTCTTTCTAGTTGTAGTGGGACAATCAAGTAGATAAAATAGAGACTAAATATCCAAAAACCTAAAATAGTCATCTCTAAACAGAAGCCTCGGCCCCTGCTTGGCAATCAACAGAACTGCTCTAATTCTCTAAAATAGAGATGATAGCAGGAATGATAGTTTTAATTAAGAGTGATTTCTTAACATGGACTGGAATCCTAAAGTGTATGTGCTAGGGATTTATTTCACAAGAGAATCTGAAGTTATAGTTGAATATAACTCTGGAATATAAAATTCCATTTAAGCAAGAGAGAAATTTCAAAAATTGATAAAATACTGTCACTTTTTTGTGGGGGGGAAGAGAGGGAGAGGGAAAGAGATGGAGGAAAGGAGGGAGAGAGAGGGGGAAGGAGGGAGAGAGAAATGTATATATTGGTTTTTCAAGACAGGGTTTCACTGTGTAGCCCTGGCTGTCCTGGAACTCACTCTGTGTGTTGGGATTAAAGGTATGCACCACACTGCCCAACAATACCATCACTTCTGAACACTATTAAATCCAACCAACTTATACAAACATTATTAAAACTTTAAGTTATCAGGCTAAGAATGTAGCTCAGCAGTAGAGCAATTATCTAGTATACATGAGGTCACAAGTTCAATTCCCCAGTACTACAAAATAAAAGTCAAATATTATTAATGTTCACCTTTTAGACAAGTAGCATTCAAACATTTTCACAGGACATCTAGAAGGGTTGGCTGTGTTTTCAATTTGCTCAAATACTGGCTCATCATCTTCGTGTTTTCGTTTTCCAGTAGCAATTTTATCTTTAAAAAGCAACAACAACAAAAGACAGACTCGTAAAACCAATCTCTTTTCTTTTTGTGTATATGTGTATGTATGGTATGTGTATGAATGTGGACACAGTATGCCACAGCATATACGTTAAGATCAGAGGACTTTTGAAAGTCAGTTCTTGTCTGGGCAAGGCCTCTCTGCTTTTGCACTGCATACTCCAGGCTAGCTGGCCTATGAGTTTCCTGTTTCTGCCTCTCCTCTCCACGAAGAGGGCAGAGATCACAGATGCAACCTACTGACTGCATCTGGCTATTTCTGTGGGCTCCAGGAATTCCAATTCAGGTGGGCAGACTTTGTGCAGCAACTGGTTTTACTCACTGAGTTATCCTCTAGCCCCCTAAAACCAATTCTAAGAAAAAACTGTTCACCCATAGCAATACAGGATTAGATTCCCTTCAGGGTTTTCTATGTGGTAGCTTCTGGTAATGTTTAGTTTTGCAAAAAAATGGAACTGAGAGGCTGAGAATATAGCTCAGTTGGTAGAATGCTTGCCTAGTATGCCTGATGCCTGAGTTTGAAGCCCAACTCAGCATAAGAACAGGTGTACTAGTTCATGCCTATACTCAGCAAAGAAAGGAGGATCATAGTTCCAAGGGTCATTTTTTGCTATATGGTTTAAGGCCAATCTAAATTAGAAATCCAATCTCAAAACAAAATAAATTACAACAAATAAATAAGACATTTAAGAAGATAAAGTCTGAAGGTGGAGGCACATGATATTTAGGAGTTTGAGGCCATCCTAGTCTACACAGGAAATTCCAGACTAGCAAGGATACATAGGTGAGGCCATGCCTCAAAATGAATGAATGAATGAATGAATGAATGAATGAATGAATGAATGAGGACAGCACATTTTGTTGTGTTTTATGAATGTAATTGTCTTTAGGCTTTTAATGAATGGCTGAAGTGGACTTAAGAAAGTTTGAAATATTTCCCACCACAGGCAATCTCAAAATAAAAATGCTATACTATCAGTGCCAGTGATAGCTCAGAGATGAAGATCACTTATTGCTCTTGCAGAAGATCTGGGTTCAGTTCCCAGAACCTTCAATGGTGACTCAAAACCCATCTGATACCATCTCATGGAACCCTCGGACGCTGTACATATGTAGTACATACATATATTTGTGCAGGCAAAACACATTCATACACAGAAAAAAAAAAAAATCAATCTTGATTTTAAAGTTACACTACCTTCATTGTCTGTTCCACACAAGGAAGACACCTGATATCGAAGACATGCTTTATTTTCCATTGTTAAAGGATTTTTTTTCCAATGCCTAAACACAGTGCCAAAGGAAAGTCTTAAGTGTTGCTCCACTGTTTTCAGGCCAAAATACTTAGTGTTAAAGTAGAACAGGGTGTTCAAAAGAGCTACTGGAGAGTGTGATCCTAGCTGTTTTATCCTCCAGAGATAGTCTTCTTCAACTCGAGAGAATATTGACCCTTAAATAAAGAGAACTATTTTAAAAGAATTATAAATACAGCAAACAGTTTTAATTTAACTGACTAGAAATAAAATGAATTTAAAACAGTCCTATACCAATCTGCTATACACATTACATCAATGTGAATAAACCTCAGAATTCCGTATTAGCTCTTTTAGCAATACAGAGGTTGGGAAACAGTCTATGGAACCACCATCCACAGAATAAAGTACAGTCCTTCAGTAGGGCAAACACATTATGATCAGAAAGTAATCTAAAATCTGTATAATTCTTGGAAACAACACGTGATTCTCATAAATTTCTTCACATTAGGATCTATCTATTGTAGGTCTTAAGACATAAATATCTAAGCTTTGCACTCCAAAGAAAGTGGGTCACAGGTTTTACAAAGCTCTTCACAAACATTAGTTACTGACCACATGTATTTCCAAATGAATGCATAGTCACAAAGACCTTACGCTCTAATTTAAATTATTTCCTAATTATACTTAACATACTTTCTGTAAAAATAACAATTCCATTATTAACTATCAACACATATTTAAAACAGCATTACCATCTGGAAGGATGCTTGGTTGCCAACTTCGGAGTATTTTATTCAATTCTTGCTCAAACATCTGGTATCCTGGATCAATAAATATGTTGTCCTTTCGATTACTACCACATAAGTACTACAAAAAAATTATTGAAGAAAAACCAGCTAATTATAAACACTGAATGTATTATACGTTTCATTTCTTAAGAAAAAGTTTTATGTTTAATAAAAGCAAGAATTCTAGTAAAACACAAGAGACTACTGTCCTTGGTTATGTGTGCACAAACTGAAAAAGTATAAACTACCAATCAACCATTGCTTAAGGCATACAAAGCTGGAAAGTATCACACAAAATCCTGAATGTAAAAACTGGATAGGAATCATCAGTCTGGGGTCACAGAGACAGCTTAGCAGGTAAAGTATTTACCATGCAAAAGCCTGACAACCCAAGGAAGGATCTCAGAGCCCACTTTTCAGCACTGTCCTCTGACTGCCATCTGTGAAGCGTGGCACGCACTGCTTTCATCACGTATGCACGCTGCGCACGCACACACCGCACCAAACACCTACACACACTCATTAAGTCTGTCAAAATACAGAATGACTCCAGTTTATATCACACATGGAAAAAAATAAGCATTTTAAGGAATAATCAATGATTAAAGGAAAACACTGAGGAGCTGACTCCCTGTGTTCTCTTGTTCCTCTGCCAAAAGTGTGTGTACATGGTTGTGCTTTTGGAAAAGCTGAGAACCTAACCACGGTTGCAGCACAAGGGAGGAACACCTGATCAATGTGCTCAAAGGCCTGGGCATTATTTCCAGTATAGCAGAAATCAAAACAGACACAAGCTTTCCACCTGAACACTAAACAACCTAGAACAGAATCCAGGCCTTTGCGGTGTGACTCCACCATCACTCTTCATACTTCACACCGGGCCCGCCATGTGAAACACGGTTCCTGGGAAACTGACTGACCCTGTCTTCTGGGAGACCATTCTGCTCTCATCCTTCTGTCTAGGAATTCCTACCTGTATTTCAAAAAATTCAATTTAAAAGTCTTTCATGCTGTGTACACATTTGTGTAACGTGTTTACATGCTGTAATATGTGCGCGCACGCATGCATGTAGAGGCCAGAGATGAATGATTGAGTATCTTCCTTAACTACTTCTCCATGTTTTTGTGAGACAGGGTCTCTCACTGAACATGGTTTTACTAGCCCCTTCTCTCCACCTTCCTAGCACTGGGGATTATAAGCAAACACCATCACACACGCCTTTTTACATAGGTGCTGGGTATTCAAATTCGGGTTCACATGCTTGTACTAGAAGCACTTAACCAACTGAGAAATCTCCTCACCTCATTGTTAGACATTTTCCTGAGATACTTGGATAGAATTCATGCCCAAAAACTGTGCTACAAATACTGTTTGTACCATATAAATATTTCAAATTCTTGAGCAAACTATATTTATAGTGGCCTCCCTTGATAGACTCCCTCATAGCAAATTCTGTCTGGCCTCAAACTCAAAACCATCCTGCCTCACATATGCTAGCATATACCATGTACCATGCCTGGTTTACAATGATTTTTTAAGTCAAACTGATCAGATTCTACTTAATTTTTCTTTTGTTGTGGAAGTGGTATTTTGTTTTGTTTCTTTTTTTTTTTTTGCGGGGGGGGGGGGGGTGAGGAAAGGGTCTTGCTATGAAGCCCAGGCTGACCTCACACTGATGAGCCTACCTGCCTCAGCCTCCCAAGTACTAATATACTCAGTCCAGACTCAAAACTTATGAGCTACTAACCTGGACAAGCTACTAAACACATATCTCCTCATCAGAACAATAGAAAATAACAATAGGAACATCCAACACTTAGTATGGGTACATAGAAAAATGAAACAGTAGCAGTTAGTAAATGTAATTTATAATTTAGCAATAGGAGTATGTCAATTTCCAAAACATGCCAATGTCCAATAAACAGGAAAAACTAAAATGAAAGATTAGCAAAACTAGGGCTGGAGAGATGGCTCAGAGGTTAAGAGCATTGTCTGCTCTTCCAAAGATCCTGAGTTCAATGCCCAGCAACCACATGGTGGCTCACAACCATCTGTAATGCAGTCTGGTGCCCTCTTATGGCCTGCAGGCATACACACAGACAGAATATTGTATACATAATAAATAAATAAATAAATATTAAAATATTGGCAAAACTCAAGTTCACTTCAAAAATATTTTTATAGTATATAAATAATAGTCTTAAAGACTCATGAATAAAAGTTGGCTGTATTTTAGTAATTACTGAAATCTACTCATCTGTATAGAACTTTAGCTACACAAGCCATTGCTCTACTATTTCTTAATTTACTAATACAGTACAAAGTTTTAAAAAAAAAAAAAACTCTGACTACATCCTACCTATAAAATACTCAAAGGTAAAATGGTAAAATGCTTGAAGAAATTCTGGGATGAAGTGAAGTTAATGTCTAGGGAGGCTAGGGAGTTTGAGGATAGAGAAATCTATCCGAATCTACTATGAAATTCTCAAAGAATAAAACTACTAAAACAACAACGAACAAACCCTCAAAACTAAACCAATCAAGCAACAAAAAACATTAGAAGCTCATTCCTAGGATATGTTTAGGAAGATACTTTTTAAAAAAATTTCATATAGACTCTAAAACACAACAAAAATAAATGGATTTTTAAAAAAAAGCCTAAAACTTTCTCTTCTTTCCCACCAAACCCTATTGCTGTTTTACACAGAAAAATGGTTGATTATTACATCTGCCTGGTCAAACATATTGTCTTTTGAAAACGAAGGGCATGTACATTGTTACTGTGGTCTAAGTACATATACTTATACCCTGTATTTAGACAGAAACATCAGCAACTCTAAAAGGAATTCTGTAGCTAACAGTCTAGCCACCACTAAGAAGTGATGTCATCTCCAAACATACAACACTGTTAAGACTCCTCACCAAAAATGCATGAAGCTGTGGATGATGGTGCATGTGCTAATTCCAGCACGCAGGAGGCAGAGGGAGGTACGTTTCTGTGAGTTCCATGCTGGTCAGGGATACATAATGAGATTCTGTTTTGTTTTGTTTTCATATGAGGGAGTGCAGTTAAGTCTATTGTTTTTTGTTTTGAAACACAGTTCTAGAGAACTTGAAGATGTAAGGAACATATATACTATGTTATAGAAACCCACAAAGTACCTAGGAGAATCTTTTATATACTCTAGGTATTTCCAAAGAGATTAAATTCTACCTCTCTTGGTAAGCCAAAAGAAATTCCAGAAACTTGACTGGAGAAATGGCACACCCAAGAGTACTGCTCAATCCTGAGGACCAGAGTTCAGATACTAGCACCCACATCCGGCAGCTCGCAAACACCAGTTCAAAGGTATCTGACACTCTGTGAGCACCCACACACACACACAAATTAAATAAAAAAAAAAAAATTCTACCCTTAAATTTTCAAAGGCACATTGGTATCTACAAACTCTACCACAAATTTTCTTAGTAATATTGTATTCAAAAACTTACCTCCTGTATACCAAGACAGAGATAATAGATGCTGTCAGGTGCATAATTCTCTCCATTTGGTCGTCGGATCTCATTAACAAAATGGGCTAACCCATAGTTGAGCTCAGCTGTGGTATGAGAGAGTAGATCTTCTTTTAACTTTACTGATTTAGCTAAAAAGAAATAAAATAATCAGCAACTGTCATGTCTCTGCACCTATGTTGGACAGCTCATAACTCCTTTAACTCCAGCTTTAACTCTGAGGCCCTCTTCTGGCTTTCACAGGCACCCATATACACATGAAATATATTCACAAACATACACACATAGACAAAAAATAACATTAAATCCTGGACTAGAGACGACAAAGTGATTTAGGAACAATGACCATTCGTCCACAGGATCTAGGTTGATCCCCAGCACTCACATGGCAGCTCACTACTGTCAGTAACTACAGTTCAGAAAGTCCAACAGTCTGTCTGGTCTTGGTGGGCACCAGGCATGCAGGTAAAACACTCATGCACATTAAATAATAAATCTTAGGAGGGAACAAGACATTAAATATTTAAAAATATTAAAATTAATTAATTACAGAAAACAGATTTTTATACAAAAACAAAGTGATGTCATCTCCAAACAAAAACAAAAACACTTACAGGATTTTAGCTCATCTAATACCAGAAGATCTTCATCAAGCTGCCTAGTTTTGACCCAATGTTTCCATGCGTTTACACCATATGAATACTTGAAAGGAAAGCTGCATTCTGAGTTGTCAGAACTATCATCATGAGACTGGTATCCTGAAACAGCTTTTCTTTTGGTACCCTGGCAATAAAACAGCACTGTAAATCCTTCCTTTGAGTCTACATTATTCCATGACTTCTATACAAGGTATCTTTGAAGAAAGACAACTAAAAAAGAACTGTATTTATTTGTGTGAGAACTGACAACTGATGATACTGCTTCTTGAAATCTACCTCCATGAATGTTTCCATACAAATCACTTTGCATAATAAAATTAGAATTAATGAAAAATACAAGATTAATAATAATAATAATAATAATAATAATAGGATTCTAAATGTCAACTTGAGACTGAAGAATCTTTTAATAACTTGCACATATTAGAAATTTACTCTTAATCCCAGCACTTAGGTGGCAGAAACAAGTAGATATCTACGTTTAAGGCCACCCTGGTCTACAAAGTGACTTTCAGGACAGCCAGGGCTACAGAAAAACCCAGTCTTGAACCCCACCACCCCCAAAAGATGCAAGAAACAAAGGAATTAAACTTACTCTTAGACAAACAGTGGTGGCACACATTTTTAATCCCAGCACTTGGGAGGCAGAGGCAGGCGGATCTCAAAGTTAAAAGGCCAGGCTGGTCTACAGACTGAATTCCAGGATAGCCAGGACTATATAGAGAAATTCTGTCTTGAAAAACCAGAAAAAGAAAAAAGAAATGTACTCCTTACTTGGTTTTCACTGTTCTTTGTTTCCTTTCTTTTCTTATTAGTGCTGAGGATCAAATCCAGGAGCATGCACATGCTAAGCAAGTATCTGAGTCATAACCCCAGTCCCTTCCTTTCAATGTTTGATGGTAAAGTTGATTGCTTGTTTGTTTGTGAGAAAGGGTATCCAGATACTCTTAAACTCATTATGCCCACAAGGTCATGAAGACTTAGGCCTAAGTTTTTATTTTTAGTTCTAACATTTAATACTATGATTCGTTTCAGTTAATGGCTGTGTATAGTGTCATTTGGAAAGGTTTTTGTTCTGTTTTGAAGACAGAATTTCTCTGTGTAATAATCCTGGCTGTCCTAGAACTTGCTCTTTAGACCAGCCTAGCCTCCAACTCAGAGATCCGTCTGCCTCTGCCTCCAGAGTACTGGGGTTAAAGGTGTGCACCACCAAACCCGTCCTGTGTATGGTGTCAAATAAGAGCTCACTTTTATCCTACTATGGATACTCACTCCCTTTTTCAGTTCTTTCTTTCTAAATAAATTTGTGAAAGCCATTTATTCATTACAATGCCTTTGATCTGGCCTTGTGTTCAAAGTCAGAAACAGTTAGTTGTTGATACAATATTAAACAAATTTAGATTTTGTATGTCTGAATGATCAAACTGTCCGGTTCATATCTAGTTTTTTTTTCTTGTTTTATTATTGTTTTGTTGTATTATTTTAGGGTTTCTTTGTTGTTGTTGTTCATATGTTTGGTGATGTGTGAAACAGTATGCCATTTATCTCAAGCTGGCCTCAAACCTATGATCCTCCAGCTTCTAATTTCCTGCTAGAATTACAGGCATGTACCATGACACCCAGTTTATGTAGTGCTGGAAATCAAACCCAGGACTTCCTGTATGGTAGGCAAACACTCTACCCCTGAGATACATATCCCCAGTTCCCAACATGTCTTTCTCTCTGTGCTGGCATGTTTAATAAAGTATAGGCCAAGCAGAGGTGGCACACACCTTTAGTCCCAGCACTTGGGAGGCAGAGGCAGGTCTACAAGACCTAGTTCCAAGACAGGCTTCAAAGCTACAGAGAAACCCTGTCTTGAAAAAACAAAAAAAGAAAAGAAAAAAGAAGAAAAAAAGGATAAATTATACCTCTTCTGTATTGATTAACCTAATGAAAAAATAATGATGAAAAAACTAACCCTTGAAAATCATCAATTCCTTCCCTCTTCTCCTTTTTGAGACAATCTTCCTGCCTCAGCCTACCAGTGATTAGTTATGTGCCACCATGCTCACCTAGAAAATACTCTATTATTTACAGAGTTGAATTTCCTTTTTAAGACTATTTTCTATTTTGACCTTGTATTAAGATACATTTTAACATTTATCTTCCTATATTGTCAAGGAAAAAAAAAAAACAAAAAAAAACAAAAAACAATGCATCTTTCTCTGTCTGAGATGCTGCTATAAAGATACTATGTGACTATAAGACATAAAAATAGGGCTGGAGAGATGGCTCAGAGGTGAAGAGCAGTCAGTGCTCTTCCAGAGGTCCTGAGTTCAATTCCCAGCAACCACATGGTGGCTCACAACCATCTATAATGGGATCTGGTGCCATCTTCTGGCCTGCAGGCACACATGGAAGGAATGTTGTACACATAATAAATGAATGAATGGATGAATGAATGAATGAATGAATGAATAAATAAATCTTGTAAAAAAAGACATAAAAATAGCAACAAATTTTGTACCTTTTTTTTAGATCGAGGTCTGGGCTGCTCCTCATATTCTTCTCCAAAAACAGGTGGTAACAAAAACTCGTTTTCCATATCAAGCTCCTCCGCAGCTGACAAATTAGAAAATCTTTTATTGTAAATAGAACAGTAAATGTTTACATTAAATAAACACAGCAATAAAGAATAGTCACATGGCATGAATGATCATTCAGACGTGGGGATAAGTTTGAGGTAGGCTAGGTAGTACAAGACTAGGGAGTAGAAGTCCAAGTTTAGATAAATCAACAAGTATCAATACATAAATTTCATAGAACTATATGATACTAGAAAAAGTAAACAACTAAAACTTTAGTTGGAAGACCTAAAATGCCAATCCTATTTAATTTATTAACTCTTTCATGGCATGCTTTATATTTCCCTCAATAGGAACTCAAAATTAGAGAGAAATTGAAAAAAGAAAAGCATTCGTCTCCCTGTTTATGGTCTGGAATTCACTTTAGAAAGTCTATAACAGCTAAGAAGCAATGGAATATGTTGTAGCACAAATAACAAAAGCTTTTTCATTTGAACATGAATTTAACGTTAAGAAAAATGATATCAAACTTGACATGCTGACACACCTATAATCCCAGCACTAGACAGGCTGAGGCACAGACTGAGGGGAGTAGGGGCCAACCCAGAATATAGAACAAAACCCTATCTTGATCCCTACCTCCACCCCAACAGTATCAGGACCTTTGAACTGAAAAGAAACAAGTATTATATTCTTCTCTAGTGTCTAAAGCTCCTGTAATGAATTAAGTTGTCGATGGGAAAGGAAGAGCAGAGGATGAAAGATACAGCTCGGCGGAAAAGAGCGGAGGATGAAAAGCACACATCCCCTCATCCCCACCACAAGTATGGAGACAATGGGTAAGGACATGAACATTGACGACTAATTATCTTAAGTACAACTCTATAACTTGATTTTAACAGTGATAAAGTAGTATTTAAGTACCTCTAGGGAAATCTATTTCGATATCCAAATCTGGTTCATATGGTACATCAGGCATGTTGGATTGTATATCTGTGTCAGAGTTCTTTGTGAGATCCGAGGCAATTATGTCAGTCTCAATAATTACACCTGTAAATAAACAATATTTTATTAGAAATTAAACTTTCAAAAAAACTCAACAGTATCTATACTTAATCTGCCAAAGAAAGAAATACATAACTATCTTAAAAAGTAAGCTACTATAAAATTCGTAACTATAATTGAAAACTTAATACTATACATTCTGGCTATCCCTTCTCAAAAAATAAATAAATATTAGAACACTAAAACAATGCCCATGTTAAGAGTATTTTTCTGTGTGTGTTTGCATGTGTAACAGACAGACAGATAGAGAGACAAGTATATACTTGCTAGCGTGGCATAGGTACATCCACACAGATGGGCATGCATGTGGAAACCAGAGACTGATGTGTTTTTCTTTGTTTACTGGATCCCCGTTTCCTCCTACTTCTACCTTCTCCATTCACTGGGGGTGACAGGCACAAGCCACTGAGTGTAACCCATTAAAGTGAGTTCTGAGGGTCTGAATTCAGGCTCTCATACATGTGTCACAGACACTTTACCAAATGAGCCATTTCCACAGGTAAATATTCTGAAAAGCAATTCCTTGTCAGAAATAAATTTATAAAAGTAAATAACTAAAATTTTCAAACAAAATTTTTGAATTTTGACCAAGTTTCCACATACTCAGTATATACTTGTTTATAATTAACATATAAGTTTGGATCAGCTGCTTAACTTTTTTGATGTATAGTTACAAATGCATTCTATTCAATATGTACTGCAAAGTGATGGTTGGTCTCCAGACAGAGAAGTAAGACGAATGCAAATAGAGAACAAAGGGTTCACAACACAGCATAACATTCTTATAAAGGATTTATGATATGGTTCCTCATTCTTTTTCCACAGAATCTTGCTAGGTCATGTACTGGGCACACCTAGAACTCACTCTCCCGAGTACAGCGATTAAGTGATTTTGTTTTAATTAAAAACAAAAACCATACCACTAGTTATAGTCCGCAAAAATTTTACAACCCCCTAACAACACTGCAAAGCTGCTACCACAACTGTCTTCTAGTGTAAAGGCAATCAGGTAATTCAGGACTAAAAAGGGATTCTGAATATTACCTAAAGACTAGAAGTAAGAATAGATATTCCAAGGAACAGAACCACTTACAAATCATCTATTAGGTAGCAAACAGTATCCAAACAGAAAGTGGAATAAATTCTGATTTAGATAAAGCAAATTTTATTTAATTAATGTAAGAAATAAAGTAATACTGGAAAGTATCCATCATAAAGTCAAATCTTGGAAACCTACAAGTTACTAAAAAAAAAATAATAACTCCACTGAAGTTCAAATCAAATTCTACTATTTTTTTTAAAAAAGGGAATGAGTGGCTCAGAAATCAGGAGCAAATGACTGCTCTTGCAGAGAACCGGGGTTCAGTTCCTACCCCTCATGTTGACTCACAATCACCTGTAACTCCGTCCCAGAGGATACAACACTATTTTCTGACCTCCCCAGGTACCATGCACTCAAGTGACGCAGCTCTCACACTCATAAATAAACCTTTTAAAAACGTTTGCTATTTTTGAGAGCACAAGTAAGCGTGTGGTGGCAGGTAAAAATAATCTTATCTACTTGGGAGGGTGAGGCTGGAAGCCCTCTTTAGTCCAAGACTCCATCTCAAGAGAGAGAAAAAAAATGGAACAAATCATTTCACTGGAAATTAATCTTAGAATTAGAGCATACCTGGATCAAGGTGGAATGTGTACCTCTCTTTTCAAAAATATTTATTATTCTACAGGTGTTTTGCATGCACTGTATTATCTGTGCCCCACTTACATGTCTTATGCCTGTGAAGGCAGAAGAGGGCATGAGAACCTCTGGAACTAGAATTGTAGACAAATGTAAGCAAGTGGGTGTTGAAAGTCAAACCCAATCTTCTACAAGAACATCTCATGCTGTTAACTGCTAGGCTAAAGTGTATATCTCTTAATATAAAATACACTTCTGCTATATATAATTCCTTCTCCTACTCCCGTATTAAGTTTTGTTACAAGATTCGCCTATAAGTACTGTAACAATGACTGCACAGAGCCCATTCCCCAAGCCACTTATTGACAAACTGTGATACAGTATGGCTCACTGTTGACATTGGATGCCTCTGTTTTCCCCTCATCTTCAGTCATCATATCTGGCATTGTAAGCAATTCTGTATCAAGAGGATCTGAAGAAACTTTGCTTTTTACATCTTCAACTGTGGCAGGAATCTTCTCACTGCTGTCCAATGGAGCAGGCAGAAACACAGGAATGGGCACCTAGTTAACCAAAGCATTTAATGTTAGGTATATTAAAGAATAAAAGAAATTTCTACAAATTAAATGCACAATATATTACTATATAAATACAATAATGAAGAAAATCTTTGGGAAGAATACATATCAAAACAAAGATGTGTACTATGGCAAGGGAATCTCAAAATATATAAGTTGAAAATAAAAATTAAGAAAAAAAGCCAAGTTCAAATACACTATTCTGCAAATTACAGGAGATTTGTAATGAAGTGAACATTTTAAGAACCTCTAGTTGGGCTGGACAGATGACTCAGAAGTTGAGAGCACTGGCTACTCTTTCAAAGGTCCTGAGTTCAATTCCCAGCAACTACATGGTGGCTCACAACCATCTGTAATAAGATCTGGTGCCTTCTTCTGGCCTGTAGACATACATGCAAGCAAAACACTATACATAGTAAGTAAATAAATCAAAAAACCCAAAAGTCTCTAGTCTATGTTTCATTTCTAAACCTTATGGTTTCATAAAACTTTTTTTGAAGATAAATTCAAATGTAAAATCAATAATGTCAGAGCACATACACTCATCTGCGGAACTAAACTCTGGGATGACCATATAAACAAATATCATCATAACAGGAAACTGACAAAAACCTAACTGTGGAAGAACAAAAAAGATGGCTTCTGTTGGGTGTAATGTCAACTGCTCTTCATATGCTCATGTGTTTGATCATTTGGTCCCCAGCTGCTGGTGCTGCTTTGGAAGGTTGAGGAATCATTAGAAGGAAGAAAACTCTTTGGAGGAAATGGGTCACTTGAGTCAGGCTTTAAGGTTTTATAACCTAGTCCTACTTCCTGTCTTCATCCCAACTGGAGATGCAGGAAGACCAGCAGCTCCCTCATTCTCTTGCCTCATGCCCTCCCTCCTAAATCATGGATCAAAATGAGCTCCTCCTCGCATTAAGTCACTTTTGTCGCAGTAACTGTAACAAGGACAGCAGCACCAGCAGCTAGGGACCGTCCCAAACTGCCTGCAAAAACAAGAATGAGAGGGTGAATCTCACGCACAGGAACAGGAACTGTGGTAGGGACAGGAATACTCTGGCTGTACATGTGCATAGGCACAGGCACATAGACAGGTACAGGAATAGGCACTGGGACATACTCTGTCTTCCAATTCTCATCTGAAAAACAAGATATAGGCAAAAAAGAACGTGTGTTTTGCTTTGTTTGAGACCTAATATCCACACTGTTCTACGGGCTGACCTTGAACTCCTGGTGCTCCTCATGCCTCAGCCTCCTACATCCTGAGAATACAGGTATGAGCCACAATAATGGCTCTTACTTTTTATAAACTTGCTTGAAGACCAAGCTGGCCTTACATCCATAGGTATCCTCTTGTCTCTGTTTCCCCAAAAGGCAATTAAAAGCATAGAAACACCAAGCATAACTTTTCATTTTTCACAATGGCTTTTTGTTTCTTTGGTTATTTGGTTTCATAATGAACTTAACTGGACAACAAAGAAAAATAACTTTGTACTCATTTTAAAAGAAATTTCTACTGGGTGGTGATGGCACATGCCATAAATTCCAGCAGAGGCAGGCTGATTTCTGTTAGTTCAAGGTCAGCCTAGTCTACAGAGCAAGTTACAAGACAGCCAGGGATACAGAGAGAAACCCTGTCTCAAAAAATTTTGAAAAAGGGCTGGAGAGATAGATGGCTCAGTGGTTAAGAGTGCTGACTGTTCTTCCAGAGGTCCTGAGTTCAATTCCCAGCAACCACATGGTGGCTCACAACAATCTGATATGAGATCCGGTGTCCTCTTCTGGCCTGCAGGCATATATGCAGGTAGAACACTGAATATACAATAAATAAATAAATATTTTTTAAAAAAATTTGAAAAAGGAAAATTTCTAATTTCTGTAAGACTTAATAAACTTCAAATAGTAAAACTTTCTGTTATTTTCTGCAACAACTGTTCTAACTTAAAACAAACACAGCTTATACTTTTTAAAAAAAAATGAAAATATATATATACGTGTGTGTGTGTGTGTGTGTGTGTGTGTGTGTGTGTGTGTATCCTTTAAAAATATCCAGCAGACTGTTCTGGCAATTCCCCTCAGTTTATTTACTTCAACAATTAAAATGTAGCAAACACTGAGCTGCACAGTAGCCCACTCCTGTAATCCCAGCACTCAGGATTGTATTCAAGGCAAACCTGTACACAGGATAGAATCCTCCCCAAAAATCAAAAGGAAACTAAGAATTAATGCTACAGATGTGAAATCAGTACAAAATTATTTAATATCTTTCTGACCAGAAGGAAACAGACCATTGTTATAGACCACAAAATCATTTTTTCAACAGGAACTAAGCAACTGTAGATCTCAATCCAAGAAAAGTTTTATAGAATTGTGTGATTTTTAACAAGTTATACTCTGGGTCTTTAATCAGCTACTAACAGATCACAGTAATTTAAACAATATGCTTTATTCCCAAGGTGGTATTAAAAAAAAGAAAAGAAAAAAAATCACAGAAAAAAATCAAAAAGACACAATGTCTTAACAATCTATCTTGTAAACTTCACCCTAGAAAATCATGCATTTTAGTTCAGTAAAGTCTAAGCAGAAGGAGATAAAATTCAAAAGTTCCTAAGTTACCTAAGCAGAAGGAGATAAAATTCAAAAGTTCCTAAGTTACCTGTCTGACAAGATTTGGTCTGCATGTGAGGCTTACAGTAAGTTGCTTTTGTCATTGTTAAAGGTTTGCAAAGAACCGCTTTGTTCTTCATCTCTTTGTTTGGTGTAGGAGATGGGGGTGGTGCTGAGCCCTACAGAGAAACAAAGAGAAACATTTTATTTCTTTAATTTTTATCCTGATACCAACAGTCTATTTTCTTTCCACTTTTCCTCTCTCTTTTCTTTCTTGAGAAAGGGTCTTACTATGTAACTCTAGCTGGCTTGGAAACCAGTATGCATCTCAGCTGGCCTAAAACTCACGAAGATCTACCTGTTTTTGCCTCCAGAGTGTTAGAATTAAAGGCATTATCTGTTTTCAAGTCCTAAAGGGACTTACTTTCACGAAAAAAGCAATTACTACTAGTTTATCAGTTTTAATCTGGGAAGGTCAATGTGAATTTACTCTCAACACTATCCAGCAGCAGGAATTCATTTGGTTTTTCGAATCAGGGTTTCTCTGTAGCTTTGGTGCCTGTCCTAGAACTAGCTCTTGTAGACCAGGATGGTCTTGAACTCACAGAGATCCGATAAGCATATTTTAAGAAAAAAAAAAAAAAAAAACAATTATCTCTTAATTATCAATTATTAAGCCAGCCAGATCCTGACTCCACGCAAAACAACAGTTCAGCTTGACTTTTGACTATGGATACAGAGCTAAAATACTACAATGCAAAGAAAACAGCTTTGTAAGACACAGGTCTTAATAGCCATAATGGCATCCTAGTCCAAGGACATGAAGAGTTTGTATCTCTTAGTTATTCTCTGCTTTTGTATTAAAACTACCCAGTAAACTTTCTCAATCACAATCTCTGAGTTGGAGTCTAGATATCACAGTTCTGAAAATCTGATATGTGATCTTTGCTGGAGCTAAAAATTAGTAACTACACATCATCATCATCACTATCTTGACCACAATTATGGCTAATACAGAGGCTAATACAGAGGCTAATACAGAGGCTAATACACGACTCCTTCAAGCACAGAGCTTCATTTGAAAAAGAATGCTATAAATTCCAGAAGAGTCAACATATTGAAGGCAATCAATGTCCCACTGTTCAAGGTATGGCAAAACCCTACTTATGCTCTCAAGTAAATGGCCACTATCAATCTATAAAATTCTTAAAATGATAATTAAGGATTGCTGCATAGTACCAAAAGAAAGAAAAAGACTAAACAAAAAAGGATTGGAGCATATTATGTACATATTTTTCAGGTTTAAAAGACTCTTTCTACTAAGAGATCTTTAAATCACTGCTTTTAGCTTCACTTTCCTTATGCTCTCAGGGAGATCCGTATCAGCATGGACCCTAATGTGTTGCTCTGTACTTCTCATGTATGTTTTCCTACTGATCCTCTTGACAATGTCCTACTGACTATTTACCACTGACCCATCCATGCTCTCCAAGAAGACAGGCATAGGGAGAGAGGAGGGAGGTTGAGGAAAAGAAAGAGAGAGCAAGCAATCATCTCAAAGCTACCGCTATGTTAATTCAAATATTATGTATTATCTTTCCCGTTTGGGTAGAGGCCATCAACAATTCACTTTTATGTTCCTTTTATGTTTCTGATACTAGTAAGCTGAATGTTTCCACTGTCTCAACAAAGTAAAAGCCTTTCATGATGATGTTAGTGTAGCCTAACTATTTTTCACTCACACTGCAAACCACATCACAGCACTGAACTGAGAAAATACTCACTGTCATTTTGGTTCGGGACGTCTGACAGCCCTGATCTAAAAAACATAAACATTTAAAATAAGACAAATAGCACTTTGTTGACATTTTTTAAATCTCTATGTATCATTAAATCTTACAGATTTCCAAATTTAAATAAAGAGTATAAAAATATGGACATGAGTATAGCTGCTTTTCCTCTTCGCTCTCTCCGAATACAAAATATTCTAAGAAATATCGCTTAAGTAAAATAAAAGGCCACAACTTCTCAAAGTTGTTGCTCCTTCCAGGCCACAAATAGTACATAATCTGCTAAGAAAGCTTCTTATCTGAAGCTAGATGTCACAGGATAGGTTATTTTTAAAATGTTCTTTTAATAGTTTATTTCTCTAATTTAGTTCAATGTTGTCTAATATTTTTCAGCATAAAGGTTTTTAAAGGGGAATAAAATAAGCAATGGACCTAGAGAAAGTATGAGGTTCATTTCAATTGATATTTTCCATCCATAAACTATGAGAGACCTGACCTTTCCCAATGGGAGACTTACTAGAGTAAGGATCTATGGTCCCTCTCTACCATTGATCCAAGCCCTGATCTTAATATCTTTAAATCAACTGCTTATTTATCAAAACTAGAAAAATAAAGAATATAAAGTCTTTAAGTGGCCACATACATACCATAATGTAGGTTTTCGGGTCCTTTTTGGGTTGTCATATTGGGCTCATTTTGTTGACAGTAGAAACGTAGTAAGCAGTGTTGATCACAGAAATGTTTCATCTCCCCACGCCACTGCACTCGCTCTTTAAGGGTGCCTTGGGATTTACAGCAGTCACACCTCGCAGCCTTAATAAGAAGGGAAAGTGCTCAGACATTGTAAATGAGAAGACTTAAGTCTTCTTAATGTTAACACACACATTAGCTGACAAGTGATGAGAAAGTACTGAAATGGTATCAAAGCGAAATATAAAACTGTAGGTCACATACGAAGACTAAATCCAATCCTATATTACCAAAATCAAAACAAAAAACAAACAAACAAACAAAAAAACCCAATAATGGCTAGAGAGATGGCTCAGCAGTTCCTGTATTTGCTGTGCAATCATTAGGACTGGAGTTACGATTTTAGCACCTGTAAGACTGAGGACCCCATTAACACCCATAAATGCATCTCTAAGGGATCTCACGCCCTCTTACGGTATCCATGTGCAGGCATGTGCACCTATATACACACACATGAATCATTTAAAAAATAATTAAATGAACATGATTAGACAAAAACTGATAGAATTTACTTGAAAATAATTTTGAAACTGAGATTGGTGTTGGGCACAAAAATTACTCTAACAGTTGGCAAGTCTGAGGCCACCCTGGGCTACACAGCAAGTCTAGGCTGCATAGCAAGATCCTTACTCAAATAAAAACAAAAACTTAAACCAAACAGTAGTAGCATAAGACATTTTTTGAGAGTCATAATCATAACAAGAAGAAGTCTCTAGAAATTATATTATCTTGAACAGTTCCTACAATAAGCAGATTTCCATGCTTAAGAATAGAAAACCAGACTATTTTCTTTTAATTCAAAGAAAAGAAAATTAGTTAATTGAATTCACTGCAAGGTAACACTGGGCAATAAACAGGAACAATACCTGTCGGAAGACCAGAGTAATTCTGAAGCAAGCTCTTATATTATGGAAAACTCAATTATTTGTTTTCTGTGAATTTAATATAAAACTTAAAAAGAAAAGTTTAATTTTCTGAGAAAAACTCTGAGAATGTGTTTTAAAAGAGCCAATATTTGCTTCAAAAAATTAAATAATTTGTCAAGATATCCAATCAGAAGCCAGGTGGTGGCAGCACATGTCTTTAGTCACAGCACTCTGAAGACATATATCCAGCCTAGTCTACAAAATAAGTCCTGTGACAGCCAGGGCTACACAGAGAAACCCTGTCTCGAAATGAAAGGAAAGAAAGGAAAGAAAGAAAAGGAAGGAAGGAAGGGAATGAAGAAAGGAAGGTTGGTTATGCGACAGATCTAAAACTAGGAAAGATCAACAACCAGATCAAAGCAATCCAGAACTTCTCGTTAAAAACCAAGAACAACAACAACAACAAAAAAAAAAAAACCGCAGAATTCAAGACAATAACATTTTAAATAGTAACTCAATACAGGGGCAGATTTCACTTTAAAGAGATACTAATTCACCTAAATCCGGCCCATCTTTTAAAGACATTTTGATCAGTGAGTGAAACAAAAGATGTAATTAATTCCAAATAGAATGAGAATGAAGTTTTTAATCTAAAAATAAATTACTATAATTTTTAAAAACAGATTGTCAGCTTAACAATTTACAAATTCTGATAATACTAAATTATAATAAATGCATCTGTGCCTGTTTCATTACTCTAATTCAGTTTTATATTGTATATGTGATTATCTCTCAACTTATATCCCAAATGAAATTCTATTAATAAATACTTTACGGGTGTATCTTAGAAGTAGAGCACATTTTAGCTTAAGAGGGAAAAAAGTAAGCTCACAGTTGAGAGATATTAATAAAGAATCATATTGGCATACAGGTCTTAAAGAACAAAGAGATGGACCATAATGCATGGTCTCTTTTTTTTCTATTTCAGCTCTCTTGCTGAACAAACATTAAATAAATGAAGTTTTGTGGTATATATTATTAACAGTAACTGATGCTATTATGCCTTGTCTAAAAATTTATGAATCAAATTTTACAATACTGGTAGATTATGTGGTAATCTCAATCGCAGAAGCATTAAGTATTTTAACCTAAGTCATTATGATGGCTAATCTTAGCTGTCAACTTTATTTCAAGTGGGAAGACCCACCTTAAATGTTGACAGCACCCTAGATAAAAAAAAAAAAAGCAAAGAAAGAAGCTTTGCTTTTGTCCATTTGCCTTTGCTCTCACTAGCATGTTCATCTACGTCAGTGCTGCTACTGTGTTTTGATGACATCAAAACATAGATCTTAGGGGCTTCCAACAGGACTACTAACAGCTCTCTAGACCTTGAATACCAAACCACAACTGCTGAAGAACCCAACCTCAAGGACTGAGCTGCTACCAGGTTGAAGGCCTCTCCCATGAGAGACAGCCTATTAGGTCTGTTCCTCTAGAAAATTCGTAATACAGTTATACTTGACTCAATAATGGAAACAGGTCCTATGTACAACTCTTATCAACAAAAGACTACTTGAAATTAAAGAAATATTTCAGATTCTTTGTCCTTTTTTATAATCAAAAGAAAGGAAATAAGCTTACAACCACTTACAAATGAGTCAGAGCACTAAAGAAAACCAAATGAAACTGCAGCCTAACTACCCCCCCCCCCACTGAGAACCTGAAATTAAAAGCCTAACACTGACCTAGTATCTACAGTTCTTACAACAGGCCTGCAAAATGAGCAGGAAAAAAACCAACACACAAAAATAAAAGATCCGACTAACATCAAATATTAAAAACAAAGTTACAGAATTCCAGCAGAAAACCAAGTCAAAATTTGTATTTTATCATAATCTCAGGATAGACTGGCAAACAGAAATAAGTAGAAAATAAAAGCCCTAATAAAAGTAAAACACAAAAAGGGTTCTCAATTTAACATCTAAGTCAAAACTCAGTTTGTGTAAAATTTAACAAATTTCCATAGCATATGTACTATACTGGCTTTCTGAAAAGGCGGGTATCAGGATGTTCAACGTTGCCTCAAACCCCATCAGACATCTTGCTTCCATGTCCCAAGTGCTAGAATTATAGTTTTTATCACCAAATCTAACTAAAAATATCTTATCCCAAAATCTGAATAATAAGTCCTTCATTCTAAAATCTTATATACTTTGTTTTCCTACATCTACCTCCTTTCTTTAAAAATATTGAAAACAATCTGTCCAAAGAAAACCAGTGCAGGATTAATATCAATTATACATAAAAACAAATTTTCTACTTTTTTCAAACTAAAAGAGTGGGAACTCAAAACTAACAATTCTAAGCTTAATGCCATAAACAGAACTGTGAAGGATGTAAACTTCTATTTATTTGATTTTATGTATCTAAGTATTTTAGTGGCCAGTAAGTCTGTGAACCATGTGTATGCCTAGTGCCCATGGAAGTCAGAAGAGTCAAAGCCCTAGCCTAGAACTGGAGTTACCGGTGGTTATGAGCCTAGCACATGGGTGCTAGAAAGGAACCTGGATACTCTGCAAGAAAAGTAGAGCTTTTAACCACTGAGCCATCTTTCTAACAGGGTCTTCTTATATAAGCACAGGCTGGCATCCAACTAACTGGCCATCCAGATGGTCAAGTTAAATTACAGATGTGTAACACTTACACTCAGATAAACCAATTTTACTCTAATTTTTTTGGTTGTCTATCAACACATTTTTTAATATTAATTTAAGAGACAGTTATAGTAAGTCTCTAGATACAGAAGCAACCTACTGCAAAGATCAGAAAATGTCCTAAGTAAAAAGCATACGGAGTAGTTGAATGATACTGTCAACAGGTTTCTACATCTGAAGACTTGATTCCCAGTTGGTAGCAGAGACTAAGGTAGCCTTGCTTTAAAGAAGTCAGTCAGTGTGCACAGACTTTCAAGAGGTAAAATCCACCTGCCACTTCTAGTTTGCTCTCTGCTTTGTGCTTGCAACTCACACTGAGTTCTCAGCACCCTCTCTCCAGCCACCACAAAAACCCGGACTTCTACCTGACATTATAGACTCTTACCCTCTGGAACCACGAGACAAAATAAACTTTTGTATACGTCACCTTGGCCATAATGTTTTATCACAATAACAGAAATGTAATTAATACAGCATACCAGCAGAAAATTTGAAAGCATAATGTTAAATGCTTCAATGAAATTTATTTTGTGGTACTTAGCACCAAACGCCCACCTACTAAGTAAGCACTGAGCTATACAGCTAATCTCATTATTAAATTTAAATACTAAAAATATTTTATAAAATTATTTCAATTCTAAGTAGTCTCTCAATGTTATTGTGAATATTACACAAAGGTTTGTGGGTTTTACATAAGAATTACTAAAATGGTGCAAAAGACACAGCAATTTGGAACTGTAAATTTAAACACTACTATACTGGGGTGTGTAACTAGGAACAAACACATCTTTACCCATAAAAACAGGAACCATTACAATTATCAGACGGGAGGGTGAGAAATGAGAAAGATTTGTTAATTCCAGAGAAGCCTATGCTTTGGGATTTGGTGAACTCTTAGAAAACATTCTCTGTATTCTGCTGGTTACAGAAGCACTTTCCCTTCAAAAAGTTGTCAAAGTGCTTGAAAAAGTAGTACCTCATTGGCAAGAGGTAGGGACAGTAATCTACCTCATCTTTGGGAGCACTAGTTGTGCAACATAGTGGGTGCTATTGAGGAAAAGAATTGGTCCTTCTGGTCGCCAATGTCAGATACAGATGTTGGTAGTTTCCAGTGCATCTCATGGGTTTTCTGTGCAGTTTCTCTACACTTCAGAGCACTGCAATGTATCAGGCAAGGCAGCAGACAACCCAACAGTGACTAATTTTAGGTGAATGTTTGGTCTTGAAGTGCTTTAGAACTGATTCTCAGCACAGCACTGAGCTGCCAACTACCAGTCGTATACAATTCAATTTTGAAAAAGATTTTAACTTATATATTTGTGTATGTATGTCTCTGTGTACATATGCCACATGTATCTAAGTATTTTAGTGGCAAGTAAGTCTGTGAACCACGTGTATGCCTAGTGCCCATGGAAGTCAGAAAAGTCAAAGCCCTAGAACTGGAGTTACCAGTGGTTGTGAGCCTAGCACATGGGTGCTAGGAAAGGAACCTGGAAAAGTAAAAGTAGAGCTTTTAACCACTGAGCTTTTAAACACTGTACCCAGAGGCTTGAAGATGGTGTCAGATTTCCTACAGACATTTATGAGCCATCTTATCTGGGTCCTAGGAAATGAACTAAGGTCCTCTGGAAGAGCAGCAAGTGCTATTAACTATGAAGCCATCTTTCCAGCCACTATTTTTGTCAAATGTCACAATCTGATGAAGAAATGGTTTGTTGCTGGGCAGTGGTGGCACAAACCTTTAATCCTAGCACTCGAGAGGCATAGTCAAGGAAACTTCCATGAGTGAAGCCAGGACAGCCAGAGCTACATAGAGATACCCAGTCTCAATAAAATACAAGATTAATTTCAGCCTATGAGACAGATACTTTTCCCACAACCACCTTTCCAGCTTGCCTCAAATACCTAGTGATCCTTGACTACTCACTCCTAATAAAGTTGTAAGAAGTTCAGTTTCACTGACTGCTTTCCAACAGTCACTGTTAACTTCTCATGGCTGATTACTTCCCTCCGTGTCTTCAACGCTCAGGTCTGCTTTGCAAAATCCCTTCAACCATCACAATGCACTCTATAATTTGCTAGCAGCTCTTGGGCCAAACACACTGCTGAAGTTTTTTCAAGTTACTTCTGTACTTTATGACTCACTTTGAACTCAAATCTGCTTTTTGTCTAACATACATTCCATAATATAAAATAAGTAAGAGGTCACTAGCAAAACAAAAACAAAAAGTGAGAAACGAGCACTAAAATGAGATATAGAACCACATTTATTATACAAGAACATATTTCACTATAAAACAACAAACTTCAACAGCGAAAACCTGACATTACTTTTTACACCAACATAATATTACAGAGATCTTATACATTCTGATACTGCTTCATTGAATTGTCATAACTGAGAACTATGTAAAAGAGCATTATTAGTATGAACAATTAGTATGTATGAGGTCCTAGATTCAATCCCAGCACTAACAAAATTAAAGTAATAAAATGGAACATAAGACAACAATGTGGTCTTTTACTAAGCAGCACATCTTTACTTGCCATCAACAAAAAAAAGAAACTCTAAGATTTCTCTATTTTCATTATAGTTAATAGAAAGAGAATATTCAAAAAAGAGGTAGGAAAGGGCATACAAGAGGAAGAAAAATAATAAACACAGAGAGAACAGCTAGCTCAAAAATGCATTTATTCTATAAGCAAAAACCAAAATCTCCAAAGTTAAAAATTATTTTAGGTTCACAATTTAGGTAGAAACTTTAACAGTAAAATAATTACAAAGAAATTATTATCACATCATAATAACTACTGTCTCAAGAAGTGAATGATGAAAAGGAATAAATGGCACTTTTAAATATGTAGTCAAACACCTTTACTGTTTTGTGATTATTAAAAACAAAATTTTAAAACTAAAACTTCTTATCCCTAGCAACATCAAAAAAAAAAATCTGAGGATGGAATACAGTGTTGGAGCACTGATGTAAAAGGCTGTGAGTTTGATCTCTAGAAGGGAAAACAAACAACTTAAAACCTAACAACCTAACCTGAAGGTAACAGAGTATTTGTGTGTGTTAAACAAAAATTAAGCATTAATAATATCAAAGTAGTAAGTGGGGGAAAATTTCTTAAATACACTACACAATAGAATGAAGTACTATGTTAAACTATGAAATTGTGAGCAGAGTGTTAAAATGTGTGTCTTCTGTGTGTTTATACCTTTGGACTTTAAATTTTAAATCGTCCAAAAGCAATTCATTCATAATGAACCAAGTTTCTGAAATATACCAAAACCATTTTATGAAGCTACACCACTGAAAATACATAAAATCTCAATTATTTTTCCTCTGGCCAGGAAAGTATTCTTTAGTTAGTATGATGATTTTCAGATATGTCATTAATACTAATCATCTTCATAAAGTGAATGAACTACATCAGGTTCATCAAACTTCACCTCTCTCACAATTCAGAAGTCATGATATCTATCTTCACATGTTTTAAAACTGTATCCATATGAAGCTTTTACCATTGAGGTACTTTTCCATGTTATCAACATAGAAATTAATACTTTTTTGGTATAATATCTAACTTTCTCTTGGGTAATATCTGATGATACAAACTCCAAATAATCTTTAATTTCTTATCTAAAAAAGAAGTAGCCAGGAAAGGTGGTACACATCTTTAATCCCAGCAGTTAGAAAACAAAGAGCTATGATATCAAGATCAGCCACTGCTACACAGTGAAACCCTGTCTCAAAAAAAAGTAGTTAATGCAATGGGCCAAAGGTCATTATTACTAACTTTTAAAGTCTTTTATAAGACACAACACAAGAGCTGTTCCACAAAGAAGTATTTACATGCAAACCTACATACACGTAAAAGTAAAGACTTACAAAACACTAGCCAAATATTCAAAGCTGCTACTGCTTTGTTCAATACTGAAAAACAGACTCATTAAATAAAAATTGGAGAAATATCTATTTTATGAAGCTATAACACTGAAAATATACAAATAGCTTAATGGTTGGTAGCATCTAAATTCTTAAGAAAAATAATAACTATTTCACTTTATAAAAAACAAGTAGAAAAGACAAAAACCATCTTAATGAACATCAGAAACAGGGCTAGGCATAAAGTATGCAAATTTAAGTAACAAAAAGAGTTAAATAATAGCTACCAAGAATTTTAAAAGACTACCCAAAGTAGTCACTGCAATCAGAATATGTTGTTACTTGCCTTGTAGTACCACTCCTGAAACTTTTTACAGCAGTCATCACTGCAGAAGTCTCTGAGAACCCCATCAAGCTCTTTAGTGGCTCCCTTCTTACACAGCTGAGAACAATAGTTGCACGTAACACATCTTAATCCTAATCGTCTTGCAAAATCTTGTTTGTATAATAGCTTGCAGCCTGAAAAATGTTACATTTTTTTTAAAGAACACATAAAAAGACAAATTTTAAACTGAGACAGATCTTTTAAGGCTAGTTACTTATTAGTTTCAGGAAATGCCCAATATATTCACATATAAAGTCCTCTTTCCCTCCTGGCTAAAAACCTACATGTTATATGTGTATGTTCAGGTGCACGTGGAGGCCAGAGCTTGATGCCTGTTGTCTTCCTCAACTGCTCACCATCTTTTTTCCCCAGAGTCTCATTGTCCCTAAAGCTAGACTGGCTAGCCAGCAAGTCCCCAAAGGGATCCTCCTGTCTCTGCTCCGCAGTGCTGGCAGTACAGATGCCAAGCCTGACTTTTACAAGGATAATAGGATCAGACTCAGATTCGTGCTGGAACAGCAAGCACTTTACTAACAGGAGCTTTTTCCCAGGCCCTATGAAATGCTAACAGCCAACCTCTAAAAATGTGAATAGAACACGGATTATTATATTAGAAAACATATCTATAACATGGGTTCAAACAATACTTTAAGACATTAAAATCTGTTAACACTTCAGAACTATTCTCTTTGTTCTATTTAAATAAAATCACAAGGATACAGCAAGTATGTTAGAAAAAATGAACACAGAATCCTGAGAAGTTCCAACTAAATTTATAAACATTCTCTTTTTTTTTTTTCCAAGACAGGGTTTCACTATGCAGCCTTAGTTGTCCTGGAATACACTCTGTAGATGAGGCTGGCCTCAAACTCAGAGATTACCTGCCTCTGTCTCCCAAGTGCTGAGAGTAAAGGTGTGCACCACCACCGCATGGTTTATAGACATATTCCTTAGAAAGCATTATACTGAAGTTTTTTAGATTCTTCCTATCAGCCTATTTTCATAGAAGAATTTTTCAAGGTGACATAACTGAGTTACTGACTTGTCTAGAGAAAATACTATCTACTTCTTTAATGAATACCTCTCTGTATCTACTGCATAGATGTGCAAAGTATTTTCACATATCTAATTTACTATCTATACTACCTCTGAAGTTGAACAGGCCTCTATATTATTACTCATGCTATTTCATGAAAGAAGAATCATCTGTTAACATCTATGGAAATCCTACCTGTTAATAAGAAGCTCAAATTATAATTCTAACATACAATGTTCTCATCGACCTAAATGTTTTAAATGTTTTGTCCTAAGAATCTTCTGCTTTTGGGAGTTGGGACTCATCATTATCCTATAGCTCAGGATGGCTTTGAACTTTCAATCCTCCTTTCTTGTCAAACTTCTATGTTGTTAAGACTGTAGGCAACTGCTACCATACCTAACTGTACAGTTTTTAAAAAATACAAAGTTCTGCAGATCACTGTGTACCACCCTAGAATTTATTATTGCAAATCATGTTTTTAAGATTACATTTATTTAAAATTATTTGTTTATTTGTAATGTGTTTTGTGGCATCATGATACAGCATACACGTGACACTCAGGACAACCTGAAAGTGTTTCTATCATGTGGATACTAAAAATCAAACTGAACACTCAGGCCTAACGCCTCAGTAGAAACACTGAGCCATTACCAGCACTTGAACTATTATAAATCTTAATCAGATTTTTTGTTGTTGTTTTGTTGGGTGTGTTTTTTTGTTTTTTTTTTTGTTTTTTTTTTTTTTGGTTTTTTGGAAAGATCTCTATGTAGCCTTGGCTGTCTGAGAACTCAATATGTAGATAAGGCTGTCCTGGAACTCACAGATATCCAACTGCCTTTACCTCCTTAGTGTTGGGATTAAAGGAATGCCACCACATCTGGCCTTTATAAACTAGATTTGACTGATAGTAACACTATTTATAAGTTCTAGCAGAAAACTAGGGTAACAGAGGGTTGAAAAAAATGCCACTGAAAGTAAAATATAAAAATTTACATACCTAACACTTTATTACCCATCTTAAGTCCTTCCCCTATGAAAATTATGTTTCTAAGTATCAATTAACTATTTGATACGCTCTATTTCATAAAACCCATGTTAGATTTACAAAAATCTAATTGCTACAAGATCACTGACATACATTAATAATTAATTATAATATTTAGACTTAGGAATGAATTAGATTGTTCTTGCACAAAAATGCAAGTGGTAGATTAAATCAGTTATCATCATCGAATTAGTCATTTTCACTGTAACTTTGCTCTTAATAATACATCATGGTTACAGGTGAGATGTACTAATCATAATTAAGTAAAATTGCCTTGCTTTGTAAACTAATTCCTTTGTTTGTTTATTTGTTTTTCAAGACAAAGTTTCTCTGTTTATACCTGGTTGTCCTGGAACTCACTCTATAACCAGGCTGGCCTTGAACTCACAAAGATGCACCAGCCTCTGCCTCCCCTGGGATAAAAGGCGTGTGTCACCACTGCCCAGCAAGCAGTACCTTTTAATATACATGTTCTACTGATGTGAGAAATGTATAAGGAGATGCCAACTGAACTGAACATTGATTTTTCTGTCACTGACTGCTGGCATTTAGGGTTACTGAACTTTCTTTTTACTCCAAATTTGCTATAGGAGTCCCCAAAAAACGTATAAGCAAGGGACAAAAAGTCTTCAATGGAAAATAAAGATAAGCCCCAGCAAAAAATAAAAGGTGAAAGTCAACTTAGAGCAAAACTGTACCAACTAGGAATACTAGTAACAACAAGCACCTAAAGCCCATAGCTACAATCCTCTTTCTATCTCCAGAGAAGTGAGTTAACAACTGAAGTTCATGTCTATAACCTGATTTCTGGTATGAGACCAGAAACTTTAAGTAAGGAGAAAGGATGTTTGTAACCATATTGTAACAGAACCTAATGTGCCCCAGACACCGTATACCCCAACTGTACCCACTATCCTTGTCATTGCATGTAATTCCTCGCAGATCTCCATCAATGACCCTTATCTAAAATGCTTTTGATCAGAAGAATTTGAGATTGGGAAGACAGGGGCTGTGGGGTGTTTGTTTATTTTCATCAGATGTACTTTAGCTTTCTTAACCTAAAAATCCAAAACCTGAAATTTCTAGAGAATCATGGGTTTCAGATTTTGAGGTCAGAGAATATCAATCTATATACTAAAGATGTCTATAGCTAGGTAGCAAGCTGGTAGAAGACATGAAACTAACACAAAATATTCTTTGTTCTTGAAAGTCAGTTTTCAGGCCACAATGTGCAAGTTTAGAGATGACATGGTATCACAATGCTTTCTTTCATTTTTATCACCAAATTTCAAGAGGCCCAGAAGACTAAAAAGACACATGTAAAACAAAACAATTCAGGAGAAAATTAACCTAAGTTTTGTTCAGTCTTATTAAATTGTGTGCCTATTCTGGACATCTGTAATTACATATTCCTTAAATATTTTGGCAAAAGGCATTATAATGATAGAGTAAAAGTTATAAATAACAAACACTGTATACACACTTGCCTTCACTACAGAATGGTCTCTTAACGCCGGAGAAATTTACTGTTTCATGAAGCGTCTTCTCCTCTTGGCAGTATTCGCAATATGTAACTATGCAATGCAACTTCTTATAATCATCTGAGCAAGTTTTGCTGCAGAACTGATGCACTTTGTTCTAAATGCACAATGGGAACTTTGGTAAGTAGAGAACCATCTCAAGACTAATCTTAAGAGATAAACAAACCACTCTTACAGTAAAACTATTTACTGTTATGATCTTTGGAGACACATTTCCTATAGGCCACAAACACCTAAGCTAAGCAGTTTTCTAAATATAAACAAAGCTCCACTAAATTCAGCATCATTAACTACCCTAAAAGTACTCTATGAGCAAGTGAACAATCGCTAACATAAAAACATAATTAGAGAAACAAAAAGGAAATAATGAAAAATACAATGGAAGCTACAGAAATACGAGATACAACATTTTTAGTCAATGCAAGATACTCTTTGTTGAGTAGATTCCAACACATTCCTAACATACTTTAATAAAAACATCATTTATGTCTAAAATTTCAATTTAGTGCTATTCTACAGGATTAATTAAAAACTTGACACTAAGTTTCCTTAAGTGAAAAAAATGGTTAATTATTATTTTTTCCTGGATTCAAAACAACAATTGTCAGGTCTGCTTTTTAAACAATGAGCCAGGATTTAAGAACTAAAATTCAAAAAATATAACTTTTCTCCCAAATTATGGCATACATAAATTAAGTCTAAATCATCAACTTAATACATATCAAAGATATCTGAAGACTAAAATAAGGAGTTAAAATGATGCAGGACACAACTCAAGTAGTTAAAGCAGTCATCAATGGAAAACTGCCCCATTATGAATACAAAAGTCAAGAGGAGAAAAAATGGCTGGGGGGAACACAGGCACAAAAACAACCACGCAGAGACATACAGACAGACCACATGCACATGAAAAAGAACACAAAGAAATCAAAACTGCTAATCATGGACTGGAAAAGACCCTAAACTCACAGTCTCTGAGGGAGATGCTCAATCAATAGGACAGTATCTCTTAATGGCATCTAACACTAAAGTTCTCTGTAAACAGAAGCAATACCATATCACAACAAAATTTGAGTAGCAATGATTTTCATCTGAAATTATCAAATTTCAATTTATTATAAGACATTTGTTTCCTATATGACACTATTTGTATGCTTGCCGATGGATTTCTTCCCTCACTCCCTGGTTATTCCTTTATTTTCTCATGTTGGTCATTATTATTTCTGCTACTAGTTAGGTAGTTATTAGTCTAAAACTCATGATGAGATGCCATCAAGAGTCTCAAAAAAATGACTAAATTTAACTGCATTAGAAACAGCACCAAACAAAATAATAAACTACAGAATTTTACAGGTACTAAAATAATAAACTTCCTCAGATTTCCAAAAAGTTTAGAAATCATGAAATCTAATTCTAGATATCACTTTTCACCTCAGTGTTACACTCTTATTTATTTGTTTGTTTAGTGGTTTTTCAAGACAGGGTTTCTTTGTGTAACAGCCCTAGATGACCTGAACTCGCTCTGTAGACTACGCTGGACTGGAAAGAGATCTGCTTGCCTCTGCCTCTTGAGTGCTGAGATTAAAGGCATGCGCCACCAAAACCTGGCTGAGTATAACAGTTTAAGTGATGTGTGAACAATCACAAAACAAGCAATCTGATTTTAATTCTACATCTTATATAAGTATATTTATTTAAGTATATACTTCATGTATACTTCTGACCATCCAATCCACCCAAAAACAGTTTAAAGAATGGCCGAAAGTAAACACTGTTCTACACAGAAGTGAGTAGCCTGGATTAGCTATCTATCTATTACTGTCCTCAAACAAACTCACTGTTCAGAAGTGCCAACAGCAAAAGAAAGAACATGACAAAGGAAATTAATACACTAAAAAAGGAGTGCTACGGAAAAAAAAAAATCAACAAGTCACAGGCCTCTACTCTCTTATTAAAATAGAAGATGTTAAATGGCAGAATAGTGTCTTACTTACAAATTCTATTCTACAAATACAGAGCACAAAGGTATTTATAGTTCGGATAATGAAAATAATGAGGAGAAAGAGGAAAATAAGTTGACAGATACTCTGAGTGAATGAGGAGATGTTTTATATTCTATTACAAGTGTATTACGTCTTGTGTATTTGACTTCAATAAATTACTTCGCATTACATTTATCCTGCTGACTTCACTTCCACACAAGTATACACATCACCAATACAATACAATATATGAAACTACTAAGAAAGAGGTTTACAAACAGAAATGCTAGTTACTTTATTAGGTTTTCATCTTAGCATTAGATAACACATATAAGGAAACAAGACTTGCCTCCCATTCCAAGATTTCTGGTTTTGAACAAAAGGAATTTTTACAGTAGTTGCATTTCAATTGAATATCACTGGGTGCTACAAATTGGCCATTTGGAGATGACTGCATGCTTAGTGCCTAAAATAAAGAACAAAATACACTTAGTCTGACATGTATTTTTAGAACTTCTACTGTAAGCACTATGAAAAGTATACTGTACACAGAAAGCAATAGTTTCTTTGCTAATTATTTCCTTAGTACATAAAATGAAAATTTTTAATTTTCCCTCAAAAATACACTATTAAACGCTCTGGGATGTAGCTCAGAGGCAGCATGATTTCTTAGCAAGTTCAAGGCCCTCGCTTCAATGCCCAGTACTGGAAAAAAAAAAAAAGACAAAAAAACCTGTATTGTTAGCTTTACAAATTGAAATATTTACCAAGAATTACCTAAAATAATCAAATAAAAATAAGAAGGAAAAACTACAGCTTTTTTTTTCAGTTGAAAAAAAACGGTACTAGGTTAGCTCTCCAAGTTCTAAACAGGGGGATAACAAGGGAGGGGGGGGAAAAGGAGGGAAAAGACAGAAAGGAGACAAATCTGTACTGATCTTTCCAAAAATGAAATATTAAGCTATTAATAACTTGCCCCACTACATCACTCCCATAATCCTCACTCTAAGACCTTATGAAGGAAAACATACATGTATTACTTTTTAAAAAGATAACAAAGCTAAGCGGTGGTGGTGCACGCCTTTATTCCAGACACTTGAGAGAGGAAAATGGGTCTCTGTGAACAAGGCCAGCCTGGTCTACAGAATAAGTGCCAGGGCAGTCAGGACTACACAGAGAAAACCTGCCTCAAAATAACGAACAAAAAAAAGTAAAAGTTGATAATCATACAGGAATAATTCACATAATAAGATAGGAAGGATATATAAAAATACATAGACTTGAATCTTTTCCTTGATTCTTTGTGCAAGGCAGTCTCTATGCAGTACTGGATGTCCCTGAACTAGCTGTTTAGAGCTGCCTCTTGAGTGCTGGGATTAAAGGAGCATAAATAAATAAATAAGATTATTCAAAAAAAAAAGTAGAGGGAGAAACAATCACTTTTAAATACCATATTGTATAATACAAGTAAAGTTAGTTTAAAGAAAAAAAGAAAGGCCAGTCAGTGGTGGTGCAAGCCTTTAATTTAACCCCAACTTGGAAGGCAGACAGGCAGATCCCTGTGAGTTCAAGGCCAGCCTGGTCTACAGAGTGAGTTCCAAGACAGTCAGGACTGTTTCAAAGAGAAACTATTCCAAGAAAAAACAAGATGAAACAGCGGGAGGGACGGAGGGAGGGCAGGAGGGAAACGTAAAAGGATATTTTACTATCAGACGACTGAAATGTCACATGCCTTTTTTACTACTTCATTGAACTTCATCTAGTCAAACATAACAGGTCTTTGAGTCACAAACTTGCAAGAGCCATATTGGATTTTTAAGTCCCGAAACTCTGAGAAATAGCAAATTTTGCTTATAAGCTATTTTGTTAAACTAGTTTTTTAAAAAAGAATAATATTCTGTTATCTTGTTTATTTTTTTAAGATTTATTTATTTTTATGTCCATTAATGTCTGTGTGAGGATGCCAAAGTTCCTGAAACTGAAGTTACAGACAACTATAAGCAGTCATGTGGATGCTGGGAAATGAACCCGTGTCTTCTGGAAGAACACCATGTGCTTTTTTTTGAAAAGTATATATGTTTTTATTGATTTTTATTGAGCTCTACATTTTTCTCTGCTCCCCTCCCTGCCTCTTTCCTCCCCCCTTAAGCCTTCTCCCATAGTCCCCATGCTCCCAATTTACTCAGGATATCTTGTCTTTGTCTACTTCCCATGTAGATTATAGATTAGATCAATGTATGTCTCCTTGGAGTCCTCATTGTTGTCTAGGTTCTCTGGGATTGTAATTTGTAGGCTGGTTTTCTTTGCTTTATGTTTAAAAGCAACTTTTTAGTGAGTACATGTTTAACTGTTTTTCTGTGTCTAGGTTACCTCACTCAAAATGGTATTTTCTACCTCCATCCATTTGCCTGCAAATTTCAAGATGTTATTTTTTTCTGCTGTGTAGTATCTGTAAATGTACCACATTTTCCTTATCCATTCTTCTGTCAAGGGGCATTTAGGTTGTTTCCAGGTTCTGGTTATAACAAACAATGTTGCTATAAACACAGATGAGCACAAGTCCTTGTGGCATGATTGAGCATCAAAAAATACAGCTGCTTAAGAGATAAAAAAAAAATCCCCTATATGTCAACATTGTTTTATTTGTATATAAATGGGACTATATAAGGATGGGTACGTATATCCTTAGCTGGATGTGTTACTCAAAGCTGTTTCTTAAAAACATTTGGTGTTCATATATATAACATCAAACTATAGCCGAGAGAAGTTTAAAGTAAATGGAAAAAGTAGTTAAATTGGCCATAGTGGCTCAAGCCTGCAATCCCAGCACTGGAAGTTTGAGAATGGGGTGTGACTTCGATTCTTAACCAACAATAGTTGAGCTATAGTGTAAAACACTTTCAAAAACAAGGGTGGGAAAGAAAGTAGTGAATACATTATCTATATGTCCAGAATACCTAACATCAAAAGAAATAAAGGTAGTTTTAGTATCTGATATCCTTCTTTTCACAAATTAATTATCCCTCTATTTCTGGTGTAAGAAAAATTAAACTATTAGAAAGATTATGCACCACTAAAGCAACTTTATCAATCAGTTGGCTTAATTTCAACTTAGAAAAGATTAATGTTGAACAAGTTTATTATCTAATTTCAATGAGAGTGTAACTCACGAAAACAATATTCATTCACTTGAATTTAAAAACCTCAATTTAAATGGTAGTTATTTGTAGTAACTACAGTAGCATACATATTTAAAAGACTATAGTTTCAGTTTTAAAAAGTTAACCTAGGGGCTGAAGAGATGGCTCAGCAGTTAAGAGCACTGACTATTCTTCCAGAGGACTCAGATTCAATTCCCAGCACCCACACGGCAGCAGTCAAATGTCTATAATTCCAAGATCTGACACCTTCACACAGACATACAGGCAGGTAAAACACCAATGTACATAAAATAAGAATTAAATAGATAGATAGATAGGTTAACCTAGAGCACAGTACCTGGAATAAAATAGAACTGTTGGATGAATTGACTCATGAATCATGGCTTTCTTTATGCACTGATTTGAAATTCTCACATACAATAGGTAAATCTACTAGTGCTACCTACGAAATTCTTGAGTACCCTCTAAACTATTCCTTCAGAGTAGTCAACCAAACATTTTCTTGTGATATTATCCACACTTCAAATGTAAAAAAAAACTATATCAAACAACCCAAGTTTTGGGGGGATTTTTTTGTTGTTGTTTAGTTTTGGTTTGGTTTACTTTTTTATTGTTGTTGTTTGTTGGGGGGGGGGGGGAGTTGAGACAGGTTTTCTCTGTAGCTTTGGACCCTGTCCTAGAACTAGCTCTTGTAGACCAGGCTGGCCTCGAACTCACAGAGATCCACCTGCCTCTGCCTCCAAAGTGCTGGGATTAAAGGTGTGCGCCGCCGCCGCCACCAGGCTAAACAACCCATCATTTACAAAAATCAATAATGTCTCCCTGAGCGGATCCCAGACTAAGGTAAGAGTTACTATAAGAAGTCTAAATCCCCTTTTTACAGTGTTCATTTCTATTTTGGATAACAATATGCTTAATATTTCAAGGCTAAAGACACTGCTACTATCTAAAAAGAAAAGCACTATACATCCAACACTGAATTAAATCCTACTAAAATTCATTTCCTTCAAGCTCTGTATCACATCAAATCTATACAGAAGTTCAGCAAGGCCTTCTGTGACTTGTGATATATAGTCTCCGCCCAAAGAAGCAGAAAAGAAAAAAGCATATTATGATAATTGTTTTCTATATGCATTTTTATGGGTGAGGGGTAAAAGGAACAAACCTGAAATTTAGCCACACAACTGGAATTGCAAAAGTTATACAGTTTTCCATCAGGCATTGTGGCTTGGTATTGAGGTAAAGAGTTTCGCTTACAAAAATGGCAAATAATTCCCAAACCTAGAAGAAAAAAAAAGATACATACCAGATTTCCTTATAAAGTAAAAGACTTTCTGAAAATGTTAACTGACTTTTTTAAATGGGTCTCGCTACAAATTATTCTCATATTATTTGTACCTTAAATTTTCAAGATATCTTAATCTTCAAAAAATACTGCCAGGGATTAAAAGAAAGCTCAGCAAAAAAAGAGCTCTTGCAAAGGAACCAAGCTCTGTTCCCAGCACCCACAAAGCAACTAACCAACTTTAATACCAGTTCTAGATAACTCTTCACCCTCTTCAGACCTCTGTGAGCACTGCATATATAGTACACACAGACAATGCTGGCAAAACACCTATACACATAAAATGAGAATAAACATTTAATTATCTACAGTATACAAGGATACATAAAAATGTTTTAGATATTTTTGGGCTTAATAATAGTTTTAGCTAATCAGATACAAATAAAGCCTCACTAACTTTTAAAAATTAATATGAAAAATCATCAAAATAATTTTAGGCTTGCAATAAAGAAGTTCAGTATGAGAAAATCAAACAGTTAAAACTATATAAAAATAAGATCAGCTATCTTTAATAAACAATTATGTCGTTAAACTTTCCAAATACCTAAAACTTACTTTGTGACTTTGCATATTTTGTCTTGTGACTGTTCATGCAAGCAGTTGAACAATATGGCTCCATATATCCATTAGGACCTATACACTGAGTCATATCAAAAAATCTGCACTGTGTTCGGCAACCAGTACACGTTGTCAGTTTTCCATATTTCTAAAATTTGAACATAAAAAGATAATTAAGCACACACACACACAAACACACTCAATTACAACTAATTTCATAAAGCATTTTTTAAGAGCAAAAGACAGAGCTCTATGGAGCCCAGGAAGGCCTCAAAATTTATGACCTTCTTTCCTTAGCCCCACAAAATCTGGGATTGCAGAAATATGTCATCATGCCTGACTCAAAGCCTTTCCTGTCTTTTCAAAATGATTCTATTATATTCTTTCTAAAGGCAAACTAATTGTGCCAACTAAATTAGGTTCTAGCAAACCAATCGTCATCTCACTCTCCTTCAAAAAACAATGATTTTTGTTGATATTTAGTTGAAAATCTAGGAAAGGCATATTAACTTTTCTGTGTGTACGTGGTTTTGGAGCTGTGTTTAAGACTGCATCTCTAAGAAACAAAAACAAAGAAAACTCTAAGGCTACTAAATCTCACTGCCTGAAGGTGGATTTTGGAGCCCAGAAGTTGAAAAAACAGATCAAGTTCTGGACAACTACAATTTGGAAAACAAAATATTGAAGGGATCTGCACAGAAAAGAACTATGGCTACCTAACCACCAGTATCTCAGAAGAGGCCTTGGCTAAGAACTAATGAGTGCATGTGTGAGAAGGACAGACATGAAAGGAGCTGACAGTAGTGCTCCATTTATCAATCTCAGCATGTAGAAAGTTGAAGCAGGAAAGTAGGCTACATAATGTGACCCTGTCTCAAAGAGATACAGCACCAACAAAAAACACCTCAAAATGGAGCACGGAGAGAGGAAAATAATATATAGCACCTCAGTGGTAAGAAACATTGACAGGAGTCAGATGTGTGAGAGAGGCATTAGTCTAGGTAAGCAACACCAAAATAGTATCTGAGAAGAATTGTCTAACACACAAGGATTTTCTGACGAATAAAAAACATGAAAATTTTGGTGGAATTGAAATATCTCTTGGAGGAAATGAAAACATTCATCAGGGGCTGGAGAGATGGCTCAGCAGTTAAGAGCATCGCCTGCTCTTCCAAAGGTCCTGAGTTCAATTCCCAGCAACCACATGGTGGCTCACAACCATCTGTAATGGGGTCTGGTGCCCTCTTCTGGCCTGCAGGCATACACACAGATAGAATACTGTATATATAATAAATAAAAAATATTAAAAAAGAGACTTAAGAGTTCTTGTCAAATAAATCTTTCAAAAAAAAGAAAACATTCATCATCTGATAAGAGAATAAATTTCAATAATTCCATAGACAACTATTATATTAAAATACACTTTAATGCTTGAAAATGGATACAACGTTATGACATTTGACACCAGGAACTTACATAGTATAACTAATTCCCACATGCTGTCCTCTGACCTTCATATGCCCACAATGTGAGCACAAGCCCACATACATATACACATATACAAACATGAGTTTTGTTTTTTTTTTTATTTAAATGAGTCTTCAATCTCACCAACATTCCTGCTTACCTCAGGCTGCATTAAGAAAGAATCCTGCATGTGATCTCGAACTTCCTTCAGGAAACTTGGATGACTACCTACCTAAAACATTTTAAAAGATTTTATAAGTACATGAAGAAAAGCTGTCAGACTGAAAAGTAAATAAAAATCTATGAAAGCTGCTTCAATGATTGACCAATTTAAAACCTCCTAACTTTTGTAACTTATTTTTTTAAGATTTATTTTATTTATTATGTATACAGTGTTCTGTCTGCATGTTTGCTTGCAGGCCAGAAGAGGGCATCAGATCTCATTATAGTTAGTTGTGAGCAACCATGTGGTTGCTGGGAATTGATCTCAGGACCTCTGGAAGAACAGTAAGTAAATGCTCTTAACCTCTGAGCCATCTTTCCACCACCACCAACCCCCCCACCCCCACCCCCGCAACTTACAACAGTACATTTTCTGTTCTGTGCTCACTATTGAAGGAGTTGGGGGGAGGGGGTGATAAAACAATAAAATATTATCATAACAATGTGAGAAAGATTCATCCTTCCACATCCTGGCCACATTAAAAAACAAACTCCTGTTCTTTAATGCTAGATAAGCACTCTAGTATTAAATAACACCCCCAACACACACACACACACACACACACACAAAATAGAGAATAAGAGCCCTAGACTACAAAATCACATTTAAGTTTAAAAAGCAATCCTCATCACCAAAAACAAAGTTGAAACTTTAAAATTAGTAAAGCAATCAATGTCAAAACCCAAATTACAGATGTTAGAACTATCTGACAAAGATTTCCTAAGTAGCCATCATAAAAATGCTTCAATAGTTATAATACGCTTGAAGAAGAAATAAAATAGATGCTCTCAATTTAAAAACAAGATAGGGAGCCAGGTCTGGTACTGCACACCTTTAATCCCAGCACGTCAGAGACTGAGGCAGGCAGGAAGTTCAAGCTGCAACCAAGGCTATATAGTAAGACCCTGTCTCAAAAAACAAAGAAATAAATATAAAAAAAAAAATTAAAGAATCAGAGAACTGCAAGACAATAAATAGAAACAACTCTGTGTTATCTTTGGAGCTGTGGAGGAATAAGAAAAGAAGACAGAGTTCTCCAAGAAATGCTGCCTGGGGACTGGAGAGATGACTCAGAGTTTCAGAGCACTGGTTACACTTCCAGAGGTCAATTCCCAGCAACCACATGATGGCTCATAACAATCTATAATGAGATCTAATGCTCTCTTCTGGTGTGTAGACAGAGCACTGCATACTAAATAAATAAATAAATAATTTGTGTAATAATGAGCAAATAAATAAATAAATGAAAGATGCCTGAAGATATCTCACATCAAGCAAAAGACTGATTTAATGTATAGATAGAAGCTGAGTAAACCCTTGATTAACTTCATCCCTGTCCGGGAGTGCGGGGGGGGGGGGGGGGGGGGGGCGGGGAAGATCCAGAATTTTTTAAAAGACAAGAATAAAATCTTGAAATTAGCATCAGAAGAGCTTACAGAAGAAACACACAACTATATATACATAGGCAGCATAGAAAAACAAAGCATTCACCCCTCTACTCTAGCCCCACCCACACAAGAAAAGGCAAAGCTTTTTTAGAGCTTGATTTCCACATTAAACTTTAGTAGTAAAGTTATGTTATGTTAAATATTATGTTAAAGACCAAATCTTCCAGTCCACCATACATTAATAACAAAGCTTAACTAACAATCATTCTTATCCCAAATCCTACAAAGGTAGTTTGACCAATACTAAAATTACAGAGAAGGTGGCGCACCTCACCTAAACTAGAAACACAAAGGGTTTGGAGGTGTACCTCAGTATGAATGTGCTTGCAATGAAGCCCAGAAAGAAGCCCCAGAACCACATAAACACAGTCTAGTAGAACCTGCCAACAACTGTACCACCTGGAATGCAGACAACCAGCAGTCCAAAGTTATCTTCACCTACAGAGCAAGTTCAGGCTCAGCCTGCGATACAAAGTAAAAGCGGGGGGGAAAAATAAGGAGGGTGGGAGGGGAATCAATAGCAATAGCCACCACAGCCGCTAGGCTTGGGACTGCATCTTTTTATGTAAGTCTAGTTGCTGCCTAGTTGCTGCGGGATGAGGTAAGAATACCTATTTGAGACAATATGATTCTTTAAGAAAAGAACTTGTCATTCATTCCTTAAATCTCAAATCAATATTACAACAACCCTTTAAAAAAAGGAAAAAGGAGGATGGAGAGACAGCTCAGTAAATAAGAGCACTGGCCTCTCTTCTGGAGTTTAATTCCCAGCAACCACATGGTGGCTCACAATCATGTATAGTGGGCTCTGATGTCCTCTTCTGGTACATGCAAACAAAGCACTCATATACAGAAAATTTATCTTTTAATAAAAAAAGAAAAAGAAAGAAGAAGTCTGACTGTGGTAGCACATGCTTTTAATTCCAAAAGAGGCAGGACCAGCCTAATCTAAAGAATGAGTTTCAGACAGCCAGGAATACACAGAGAAACTCTTATCTTAAAAAAACTAAACAAAAGAAAACAGGAAAACAAGATGTAAATGTTCTACTACTGAACTCTAGCAAATCACTATTATCTCACCATAGAGAAAAGGAAATAAAGATTAAAGCAGAAAAATGGTAAAACAGAATGAAAAAATAAAATCAATGAAAGTTGATCTTCAAAACAAACTAGGCCAGACCTGTAGGCAACATGGCTATAACCCCAGCTATTCAGGAGATTGAAGCAGATGGGCTGCTATGAATTTGAAGTTAGCCTGCATTACACAGAGAGACCCTGTCTGAATGAATGAAAAGACAGACAGACAGACAGACAGACAGACAGACACACACAGAGAGAGAGAGACAGAGAGAGAGAGAGACAGAGACAGAGACAGACAGAGAAGAGACTGGAGAGAGGAATAAATAGGTGAGACCACTTGTTGTTCCTTCAGAAGATCCAGCTTCTGTGGGTATCAGGTATGAAAGTGCTGTACACAGACATACATATAGGCAAAATACCCAGATATATAAAATTTAAATTATGGCAGGTGTCTGAAGAAAGCAGCTCACATAGTAAAGTGTTTTCCAGCAATTATAAGGATACAAGTTTAATCCCCAGAATCTAATTTTAAAAGCTGGGCATGGTGGTGGCATACATTTGAAACCCCAGTGCTGGGGGACTGCAAACGGATAGATGCTCTGGAACTCTAGAGCCAGTCAGTCTAGCCTAATCATGACCACCAAATCTCAGGGCAAATGCCTCAAAAGCCAAGGTGACTAAAGAATAATACTCAAAACTAACCTGTGACAGACAGACAGACATACATACATACATACATACATACAGTACATACATGCATCCACAACACACCCATGCCATCTCTAGCCCCCCAAAATACATCAAAAAGAAAATGGAAATTATAGAAAAAGGGATGCAGATACAACTCAGTGGAAAAGCATCTGCTTAGCATGTGTGAGGCCCTGGGTGCAGAAAAGGGGGGAGGGATAAGCAAGATAAAGAAAATACATACACCTTTTCCTAAATTAACAAGACACAAAGGTTTGGAAGCTGACCAGAGAATGGGAAGAAATATACAGAGGCACACCATTATAAATACAGTACTTCAAGCACACAAATACAATCAATGTAAATAACCAAAGAGCATAGATAATTAAAATACAATAAACAACGAAGGAATGGTGATATATGTCTACAATCCCAGTACTTGAGAGGCCAAGGCAGGAGATCAAGTTCAAGGCCAGACAAAACTATGAGTTCTGTCTTAAAACAGAGCAAAATAAAGATAATGTAGTGAGAATTTTGACCATCTTTGCTTTTATTATTACAGACAGAAATGTGTGCTCCCTTCCATCCAATTCCTACTTTGAAACTCTAACTTCCAATTGAATTGTTATGTATTGTTATGGCTAAACAAGGTCATGGGGCGGGGATATAATCCAATAAACCTGGTTTCCCTTTAAGAAGAAAGAAAGAGGGCTGGAGAGATGGCTCAGTGGTTAAGAGCACCGCTTGCTCTTCCAAAGGTCCTGAGTTCAATTCCCAGCAACCACATGGTGGCTCACAACCATCTGTAATGAGATCTGGTGCCTTCTTCTGACCTGCAGACATACAGGTAGACAGAATATTGTATACATAATAAATAAATAAATATTTAAAAAATGGTGAAAACATAACTTTAAAAAAAAAAGACAAAGCAAAAACAGTTGTAGAGAAGTAGGATGAAGAGGCAGCACCAGAAACTTGAACTTTCATCTTCCAGAACTGTCAGAATGTCAATTACTATTTATTAAGTCAGAGTCCATTATATCTGGTATATAGTAGCCCTTAAGAACTAATTAAATATTAATCTAATCATGTTTTCATAATTTAACTTTTAATAATGATTTCATAAAATTACAATAAAATGGACTATTCTTCCATAAAGAATGAAAAAGATCAATCCATGTACTAATAGGGAATGAGTTCAGAGACATACACGGCAACACATACATTAAGATGCCTTCTGTTGCCTGGCAGCGGTGTGCACACCTTTAATCCCAGCACTCGGGAGACAGAGGCAGGTGGATCTGTGAATTTAAAGCCAGCCTGGTCTACAGTGAGTCCCAGGACAGATTCCAATGTTACAGGGAAGCTGTCTTGAAAAAACAAAACAAACAAACAAAAAAAGAAAACCTCAAAAATAAAAAAAAAATTAAAAAAATCATTAAAAAAAAAAGATACCTTCTGTTTAAGAAAAAGATAAACTATCAGTAGTTTGGCTATTTCCTTAAATTTCCAAAATATATACAAAACAAAGACTAAAAAATGCTACCTAAAAATAATACAAAGGAATGAAGGAGAAACAAAATAGTAGCTAAACTAAAGCTAAGCTTAGTAGGCATATTTTATGTCTAAATGTATTTACAAAGTCAAATTAGAGGGCTAAAACTGGAAATTAATCTAAAAGCTGAAACACAAAGGTAATCATTCCCAACCCATGTTCTAACAGTTTAAAATTCCCTCTCCAAATCCCCTAAAAAAAAGAAAATTCAAAAGAATTATACTAGATCACAAGTTAATTTTTAAAAACCTACATATTTCTTACTTTGAGTTAAGACATCTTCATATAAAGAAAATTATGGAATTAAATGAGATTCCAAAATAAATAAGGCTAAATCCTCCTACAATGCTTCCAAACTCACCCAAAATACCTGGGGTTTTAGCACATGAGTTACCTGTTTGTATTCACTGACACAACTCTGACAGCAAAATCTTTTCTGCTGACCATCAATCACCAGAACATTATTTCCAGCGCCTTTACTGGGCAAATATTCTCCACACTGTTCACAGCAATTCATTATTAGACCATTGGCCATTCTATATCTATTGAAGCAGTGGTCACTACATAGCTTATGAGTCATATTTTTAAAACTAACTTCATGGCGAATCTAAAAGGAAAACAAACAGAATTTTAAGAGTGTATGTTTTCAAGTAGCTAAAAAGCTTAATCCATCCAACAGCAACATAAACACAAGAAGGCTAATTTGAGAAATAAACATATAGAACCAATAAAAAGGGGAGAGTACAATCATAATACTATGGCTCTTTTCTTTCAACTTGATGAAATAAACAAGGTAATTAATTCTTCCTGAGTCAGCTTTCTTGGAAGACTAGGATTACATAACGGAATACTCTAAAAAGTTTATATATCCTCACTTCTAAGGACACAGGCAACAATAAAAGAGTAGGGGGAAACTGTCAACATCCAAAATGATCTCACGTGAGAGCAAGTGAAAAGTACAAACCTCGGTGAGTTTGCCACAGATTGTGCATCTCGATTTATTTAGAGCTCCTTTAGCAGGACTCTGCTTGTCCTCATAGAGAGACAGGCAAGATGTACTACAAAATTCCTGGAAGGATTCACTTGAATCTACTTGAGCAACAATTGTTCCTTTCATTGTAGTTATATCTCTGAAAAATAAGAGGTACAACTTAAAGTTCCATTTCAAAAGTAACTAAAAATAAAAGTTGTGACTGGTATTTTTAATTTCCACAGACTAACTCATGGAAATCAAACATCATTTTTAGATTCAGATCACTTTTAGTATAAAATATGTACTCTTGAAAAAAAAGATCAAGAAGTCGCCGGGCAGTGGTGGCACATCCATTTAATCCCAGCATTCGGGAGGCTAAGACAGGCTCTATGAATTGGAGCCCAGGCAGGGCTACAAAGTGAGTTCCAGGACAGGCTCCAAATTTACAGAGAAACCCTGTCTCAAAAGACAAAAACAAAAACAAAAAAGATTAAAAGTCAAAACAGCCAGACAGTGGTGGGGCATGCCTTTAAGCCCAGCACTGGGAGTTAGAGGCAGGCGGTTCTTTGTAAATTCGAGGCCAACCTCTACAGAGCAAGTGCCAGGACAGGCAGGAAACACAGAAAAACCCTTTCTCAAAACAAAAAAACAAAAACAAAAGTCAAAATATTTGATGGTCACTAATACTGTATCTTCACATGCATTAACAAGGCTTTAAGATATTGGAAAAACTAAAATTACCATAATTGCATTAAATTAAAGTCAAAGACTAATTTATTACAACTGATAATACCAGTTCAATTCCCCCTCCCCAACTAATAGGCAAGCATAAGACTCCTAGATTATGAGAATTTAACATCAGGAGAGACTACACAAAGTATTTTCTACTTAAATGCACCACTTGCCAGGCATGGTGGCTCACATCATTAATCCAAATACTTAGATGAGGGGAGGGCTGGGGAGAGCTTGGGGGAGTGGGAGGGTAAAGATGGAGGAAGGACGGATATGGGAGCAGGGAAGAAGATATCTTAATTAAGGGAGCCATTTTGGGGTTGGCAAGAAACTTGGCTCTAGAGGGGTTCCCAGGTGTCCATGGGGATGACCCCAGCTAGGACCCTGGGCAGTGGAGGAGAGGGTGCCTGAACTGGCCTTGTCCCATAGTCAGATGACTATCTTGAATATAAAGTATGAAGTAGAACCTTCGTCCGGTGACAGATGGAGCTAGAGACAGAGACCCACATTGGAGAGCTCCCAAGGTCCAGTTGAAGAGTAGAAGGAGGGAGAACATGAGCAAGGAAGTCAGGACCAAGAGGGGTTGGTCCACCCACTGAGACAGTGTGCCTGTTCTAATGGGAGCTCACCAAATCCAGCTGGACTGGGACTGAACGAGCATGGGATCAAACTGGACCCTCTGAATGTGACTGACAATGGGGGCTGACTGAGAAGCCAATGATAATAGCACTGAGATTTGTCTCTACTGCATGTACTGGCTTTTTGAAATCCTAATCTGTTTGGATGCATACCTTCCTAAGCCTGGATGGAGGGGGGAGGGCCTTGGACTTCCCACAGGGCAGTGTACCCTGCCCCCTCTTAGGACTGGAGGGGGAAGAGGGAGGGTGAGTGGGGGAGAGGGAGGGAAATGGGAAGAGGGGAGGAAGTAGAAATGTTGAATGGCATTATTTATAAAGCAATAAAAAATAAACTAAAAAAATACTTAGATGGTGGAGGTAAAAAGCATCAGGAGTTCAAGGTCCTCAGTATACAGTCAACCTAGATTACATAAGACCCTAAATTATAGAATGAATTAATGTATAAATAAATAAAATGATGGGTAAGTACAATAAGGGGGCATGCACCTGTAATCCCAGTACAATGGAGAAATAGTGTGACTGCCATAATTTTGAAGCCAAAATGTCTTATTTTTTTATTCATTTCTGAATTTATTTAAACAAGTCAATTAATTTAGAACTTCTGACGACATGTAAACATACTGCCATGTTCCTGAAACCCAAAATGTCTTATATAAAGTTCTAAGATAGCCTGAACTACAATGCAAGACATCTCAAATAAATAAATAAATAGATAGATAGATAGAAAATAAATAAATAAAACAAAAGCGCCAAAAAAACCCAAAAATAATACTACTATTGACTTTAAATTTAAATACTAAACTTCTAGACTATTACAGCATTTAAGCATATTGTAAAATAATCTAAACACTATAGAGCAATTGTTTTTGTCCTTGGATTTACTATGAGAATAAAACACTAAGTCCTTATCAGAAGTTCAATACACCTAAAACTAGTTTCAGATTTGGGCAGCTCTAAGAGAGTACAAAAAAATCCACTTGACCCTCAATACAGTATATCATCCAGTTTTGTTTGCAATCATTGAAAACAGATCTAAAACAGGACAGAAACTCTTATTTTCAAGAATACCTAAGAAAAACAAAACAAAACAAAAAAAAGTACCTGGGTCATGAAACTACATTTTGACAACAGTCAAAAAAATACTCAAATATTTGCCAATTGAAAATCACAACCTAAAGAGAGTATAAAATGAAGCTCATTTTAATATAGAATGTATCATATCTGTATCATAAGTGTAAGCACATAGCTTTCTAACATTAAGATATATTCTTACAATTAATAATGCATTTAGTAGTAGAGTGCCTCTATAAGGTGAGGCTCTGGGCTTGATCCCTAGCTCTGTAAATAAAGAAAAAAAGTAAATCAACATAAATATATTTATATTGTTATTATATTATATAAATATTCACATTTTTGCAAGGGATTCATTGGAGATGACAGTCAAAATTACAAGGGCCTAAACAAATTAGTTCAAAACCTACCAAATAGGAAGCCCAATCTATAAGCCACCAGACTTTCAAAGTAGCTTACCAAATTTTAAAACATGAATGAATTCATCTCTAAGTGTCTCAATGAAATTTCTAATAAAATTTTATGATCATTATTTAACCACATGGAACGGCATGAAAGGTTAATCTTACTTTTTACACATAACACAGAGTTTCTTTGGAGCAGGTTTATGAGAGAAAGAAGAAAGGCAGGCGGTTGAACAAAAGAGGTGAGCTGATCCTTTTCGTTGATAAGCTGTCTGCCCCTTCTGCAGAGGTTTCTTACAGTTTGCACAAGTGACTTTAACTGGTTTAGTGGGCTGCTGTTGAGCAGACGGCTGGAAGATCTGTTTAGGAAGTGAGGCCACTGGTGATAAAGAATCCACCCCTTGTTGTTTCTGGTTACGAGGAAATGATGCTGACTGAGAGATCCAGGAATCTAAAACAACATATGGAGAAAAGAATAATCAAATAAGTATTTATAGACATGGAACTTTATTAGCAAAGAAATAGTTTTACTTTTCTAGTATGCCAAAGTTTATAATAATAATTAAAGCCACATGTGATAGCTCATGCCTATAATCAACAGTTGGGGAACTGAAACAGGACTGCCACGAATTTAAGACAAGCCTGAGCTCTAAAATAAGACCCTACCTTAGATGCTAATGAAGCAAACTTTTTGGTCTATTTATTTATTTATTTATTTGTTTGTTTGTTTGTTTATATTGAGGCAGGGTTTCTCTGTGTGTAAGAGTCCCAACTGTCCTGGAGCTAGCTCATGTAAACCAGGTTGGCCTCAACCTGACAGAGATCCGACTGCCTCTGCCTCCCAAGTGCTGGGATTAAAGATGTGCACCATCACAGCCTTGTACGAAGCAACAATTTGCAGAAGTAGGAGCATCTGTGTTAAGATTGCTTTCTAGAAACAATACATTATAGTCTTAAAAATGGCAAGACAGTATATTTATTTAAATTGTTCTCATAAAAAGAAAGGAAGTATACCATGTGATGTGTGATCAGCTTGATTTAGCTATTCCACAATGTACACATATTCCTAATCAACATGTTCTGCATGATAAAAGCACATTTTTTTCTAATAGTTTAAATAAAAAAGAATGGCCAGGCAGTGTTGGAGCACGCCTTTAATCCCAGCACTTGAGAGGCAAAGGAAGATGGATCTCTGCAAGCTCGAGGCAAGCATGGTCTACACAGTGAGTTCCAGGACAGCTATTACTGTTGCACAGAGAAACCCTGTGTCAAAAAATAAAAAGAATGGAGCTGAACAGATTAAGTTGGTAATGTACTTGCTGCACAAGCATGAGAATCTGAGTTGAACAGAACGCATAGTTTTTATTTTCTTCTTTGCTTGCTGGGTTGTTCTATTTTGTTTTTTTACAAAAGCAAACCAAGTGGGTAGAGAGATGGCTTGGAGGTTAAGAGCACTGGTTGCTCTTCCAGAGGTCCTGAGTTCAATTCCCAGCAACCACATGGTAGCTCACAAGTACTAAAATAAGATCTGGGGGCTGGAGAGATGGCTCAGCGGTTAAGAGCATTGCCTGCTCTTCCAAAGGCCCTGAGTTCAATTCCCAGCAACCACACGGTGGCTCACAACCATCTGTAATGAGATCTGGCGCCCTCTTCTGGCCTGCAGGTATACATGGAGGCATTTTAGTGCTATAGGAAGCACTAAAAAATATGTCACTGGGTATGAGATAGAAAGTGCAGACAGAATCCCTGTCTGGAAAAAAATCGATAACCAGGCATGTTAGCAAAACTTGGAGACTTTTTACCTACAAAAATATTTAAGAGTGATTTCTTGGTTCTGACCCAATTCTATCAGCCTAATGGTTTCAAGCATAATGCTCTTGAATTTAAAAACTAATGGAAGATGGTGCTGGAACTCAATTGGTAGAATACTCCCCGAACATGCATAAAGCCCAGGCTCAGTCCTCAGCACCACACAACATAGGCACAGTAACTCAAGTGTGTAATCCCAGCGCGTGGAAGGTAGGAACAGAAGAATCCAAAGTTCAAAGTCAGGGAGCTGTAGCAATAGCTCAGCTGTTAAGAACACTGCTCTTAGCCGGGCAGTGGTGGCGCACGCCTTTAATCCCAGCACTCAGCTCTCTGTGAGTTTGAGGCCAGCCTGGTCTACAAGAGCTAGTTCCAGGACAGGCTCCAAAACTACAGAGAAACCCTGTCTCAAAAAGTCAATCAATCAATCAATCAATCAATAAATAAACAAGTAAATAAATGCTGCTGCTCTTGCAGAGGATGGGGTTCAGGTCCCAGCACCCACATGATGAGAGCAACCATCTGTAACTCCAATTCTGGTCTTCATAGCATGGGGCATGTACGTGGTGCACATACATTTATGTAGGCCAAAGCTCACACATTAAATAAAAAAGAAAATTCCTTTAAAATTCAAAGATATTATTGACTATATAATGAATTTTGAAGCCAACCGAGGCAATGTTAAACCCTGGCAGATAGGTGATTTGAACGAGCAATGTCCTCATGTATTTAAAACTTGGTCCCCATCTGGTGTAACTGTTTAGAGAAATTATGGGTTTTAGGATGTGTAGTCTCCGAAAGTAAATAAATCACTGGGGGAAGACCTCTTAGAGTTCACAGCATCATCCCACTTCAAGCTCAAACTGTACTTCCTGCAACCATACCTTCCCCATCATTACAGGCATTTTCCCCTCTGGAATTACAAGCCAAAATAAACTCAGTATTTGACCACAGATCAACAAAATACCTAATATGCCATCTTCAAAGACAAAACTTTAAACTCAGCTTGGTGATGCATACCCGATCATCCCACCACACAGAAGCTTAGACAGATCGACCCAGTGTAGCAGATTAAAACTAGGCAAGAAGATCTTCAGCTAGTCTGAGATGATACATATGAACATATAGAACAAATGAATACACAGAACAGGCTGTCTTAATTAAAATATATAAACACACACATATTTTTATATGTAAAGAATAAACAGTATATTCTGGAACTGTTTTTTGCTATCATCAGGGTAACTGATCAATTTTAATAAATGGATTTTTAAAAAGACATATTTGGGGCTAAACACATCGCTAGGTGGTTAAGGGCACTTTCGGCTCTTCCAGATGAACCCAGTTCTATTCTTAGCACCCATGTCAAGAAGCTCACAACTGCATGTAGCACCAGCTCATAGGATCAGAAATGCTCTCTGACCTCCTCACACACCCCCATATTTACAGAGACATAGAAACAAATACAAATCTTAAAAAAAAAAAAAAAAGCCAAAAATCACTGGGCAGCAATGGTGCATGTCTTTCAGATTCCTGAGCACCAGGCCAGCCTGGTGTACAGAATGAGATCCAGGACAGGACAGCCAGGACTACAGAGAAACCCTGTCCCAATAAACAAACATACATACAACAAATAAATGACAATAAAATGCTTAAGCATATTAAGCTTAAAGAAGAGGATTTTAACACAAGTTTCAGGAGACAGAGGCAGGCAGATCAAGAGTTCCAGGCCAGCCAACAAGACAAAGTGAGATCCTGTCTCCAAAAGCATACTTTATAAACAAGGGCATCTATTTTATACTTGCTTAGGAAAAATGGTGCTTTAAGATTTTATTTGGCTTCCTGACTGTAGAAATAACGTATTTCTTTAAATAACAGCCCTTATATTTCTCTACTTCTAGGTTTTCACTTACTCCAATATTTAAAAACATTTTAGGAATAGACAAGAATGGTAATTACTTACCTAAGACCTTAGTTTTATATAAAGAGATAAAGGGGCAACCACTACATTTTCCCAAATAACACCAGTAAAAGAACTGGTATAAATAGCAAGACTTTTATAACACTTTTCTTAAGTCAGGGTGGCCTCAAACTCTCTATGTACTTGAGACTGACAATGAATTACTGATCCCTTCTGCCTTTAGTTTCCCCATTCTAGGAATACAGATTAGCACTACGGTACCTAGGCAGTTTTCCTACTCTTAATCTATTCTTCTCTATTACTAATGAAAACAGCCCCAAAATGCAAGAGCTAATTAAAAAATACATCAGTGTGATTATATTTTAAGTTTGTTTTTTTAACAACTAGAAGTCAGCTCTCCTCTCTACCACGTGAATTCCAGGAATGGCCCTCAAGGGGTCAGGTTTGGTGGCATGGGTATTTATTCACTGAGCTATCTTGTCAGCCTCTACATTTTTCTTAAGTACATCTTGCATACCTTTATATAATAAATACAAATAGTAGATAATGTTATGACTCATCAATATTCCTGAAGAAAAGTATAACAAAATACATACACAGATTACTAAGATCTTTATATAATAAAGTATAGGATACATACATAGATTACTATAACTTTATATAGTAAGTAGTATACAAACAGTACATAATTTTATGATCCATCAATATTCCTGAAGAAAAGTATAACAAAATACATACACAGATTACTAAGAGTAATTAAATTTTAAAAACTAGAATTAAACAAGAATATCAAGAACTTGACATGAATATTTATCAAACTTTAAGAACTATTGTGGGGGCTGAAGGATGGCTCAGCAGTCAAAACCACTTGGTGCTCTTCTAGGACTGGAGTTGCAGTACCCAGAACCCATGTCAAGAGGTTAACACCTACCTATAACTTCAGCTCCAAATGGTTTGATGCACCCTCTGACCTCCACAGGCACTTGCAAACACACATATGCACATAACAAGACAGGCACGTAAGCCATAATTTTTTTTTTCTTTTAAAAAGAAAAAAAAAAATGGCCGGGCGGTGGTGGTGCACACCTTTAATCCCAGCACTCGGGAGGCAGGGGTAGGTAGATCTCTGTGAGTTCGAGGCCAACCTGGTCTACAAGAGCTAGTTCCAGAACAGGCTCCAAAGCTACAGAGAAACCCTGTCTCAAAAAACAAAAACCAGAACAAAAAAAGAAAAGGTATTATTTAAAAGGAATGGTGTAGAGATTCCAAACCATAACTATACTATGCTCTCAAAATTACAGATATTATCAATTAATTCACTTTTATTTTGAGACAGGGTCTCATGATGTAGCCCTGGCCAAAGTAATCGATTCTTCTTAAAGGTGATAACCAACATTATTATTTGTATATTCATACTAATATTAACATACTTATAATGACTAGAAAAACTGCTATTCTATGACAGGCAGTGGTGGTGCACGCCTTTAATACCAGCACTCAACAGGCAGAGGCAGACAGATCTCTGTGATTTCCAGGACAGCCAGGGCTTTTACACAAAGAAATCCTGTGTCGAGGGGAAAAGAAAAAAGAAAAATATACTAATAAATACATGGTGGCAATATAAACTTGTAAGAGTGTTCTGGAAAGCCATAAGGCAATATATGTCATAAGTCAAAAACGCTCAAGCTGGGACTGTGGCTCAGTAGACTCTACACAGCGGATCCCTAACACAAAACTTAAGGATGAGGAAGTGAGATGGCTCAGAGGAAAGGCACTTGTCAGTGAGTCCCAGGTCCAACAAGACAAAAGGAAAGAAAACCTAACTCCCATATGTTTTGTCTGTGACCTGGCTAATTTTATGTTAACTTGACAAACAAGGTCAAGTTCTTGAGAAAAGGGACTCCCAAATGAGAAAATCTCCATAAGTTTTATGTATAGGCAAGTTAAATCACTGCCTGATATGGAAGGGCCCAGCTGATTGTATGAGTTGTGCCATCCTTGGATAGGTGGTCCTGAGGTGTTATAAGAATACAAGTTGAAAAAAAAAAAAAAAGAAAAGAAAAAATAAAGAAAAAAACAGAAAAAAAAAAAGAGAAAAAAAGAATACAAGTTGACCAAATCAGGAGAGAGCAAGTCAATAACCAATACTATCTATAGCACAGCCTCTTTATGCACGTGGCAATAGACACAGAGAGAAGTTGAGATAGAGACAGGCATATCTATGTGCAGAGCAGAGAAAGCGATGAAAGGAGAGAGAAATACACTGTAAAAAGGCCAGTTTTGTATGTTGGTTGGTCTGGAGAGTGAGCTTTTTGAGATATTATGTCACTGTAGCTTAAGAAGCCCTCAAATGCGCGATGTGGCAAAGGATGGCTCTGAATTCTTCATCTTTCTGCCTTTATCTCTCAAGTGCTAGAATTACAGGTATGTGCCACTACACCCAGCTAAAGCTAGAGTTACAATAATCTCTGTATTGTAGTATTCTTCAAAGAGAAACAGATTAAAGGAAGACCCAACAGTTAAGAATTATACCAACTTTTAAAAACGGTAAGGAATAAAATGAAGTGATTAATGAAAATACTGGGATAAAGTAAAATAAAATAAAAAACTAACACTAGCAGGGTGGTGGTGGCACACGCCTTTAATCCCAGCATTCAAGAGTCAGAAGCAAGCAGATCTGTGAGTTGAAAGCCTGAAAACCAACCTGGTCTACAGATATCCAGGACTGCCAAGGCTACACAGAGGAACTGACTCGAAAAAAAACAACCTAACACTAGATAGGCAATCAAAAATGAACACAAGGCATGTGTACTGCCACACACTTCTAATCCCAGAACTTTAGAGACATAGGTAAATAGATCTCTGTGAGTTCAAGGTCAGCCTGGTTTACGTAGCAAGTTCCAGGCTAGTCAAGGCTATTTAGTGAGACCCTGGCTCAAAAGAATAAAGATAATTACAAGCAAACAAACCACAAAGAGTTGAATATAGTAAATGTGTGCATGTCAATCATCTCTTAAAATAGTTTAAAAAACGAAAAATAGGCCTGGCAGTGATAGCAAATGCCTTTAACAATAGCACTAGAAAAGCAGAGACAGGCGGATTTCTGTGAGTTAAAGGTCAGCCTGGTCTACAAGAGCTAATTCCAGGACAGACAGCTAGGACTACTACAAGAAACTCTGTCTCGAAAAAACAAAACTAAACATAGACAGACAGACAGACAGACAGACAGACAGACAGACAGACAGACAAGGGGGAGATATTAAAAAAAAAGAAGATAACATGCCAGGTGGTGGTGGCACAAATCTTTAATACCGCAGGCAGATCTCTGAGAGCTTGAGGCTAGCTAGCCTGGTCGACAGAGCTAGTTCTAGAAACGCTACGGCTGTTACACAGAGAAATCCTGTCTCAAAAAAAAAAAAAAAAAAAAAAAAAAAAAGCCAGGAGGAATGGCTCAGAGGTTAAGAGCACTGATTATTCTTCCAGAGGTCCTGAGTTCTACTCCCAGCAACCACACAGTGGCTTGCAACCATCCATAATGAGATCTGGTGCTGCCTTCTGGCCTGCAAGTCTACTTGCAAGCAGAACACATAATAAATAAATCTTAAACAAAAATCAAAACAAGAGAGAATATAAGTGCAATTTATTGTATAACGATCTTAAGGATGTTATTAATCTTCTAATTTACATATTCAACCATTATTATATATTAGCAAAACGTAATATATAACAAGATGTTATGTTTATATTTTTAATCCATTAAACATAAAATTATATTATTAATATTCTACTCACAAATAATTACACAGTTGTTTAACAACATTAAAATTTCAAGGGGCTGGAGAGATGGCTTAGAGGTTAAGAGCACTGATTGTTCTTCCAGAGGCCCTGAGTTCAATTCCCAGCAACCACATGGTGGCTCACAACCATCTGTAATGAGGTCTGGTGCCTCTTCTGGCCTGCAGGCATACATGCAGACAGAATATTGTATACATAATAGATAGATAGATAGATAGATAGATAGATAGATAGATAGATAGATAGATAAAATTTCAAACTTTGATGTCAACAGAACTAAAATATTTTTATATGAAGATATTAAACAAGGCAATACCCCTTACTACTGGGAAAAAGCAATCAGACAAAATATTAAATTATTTGTATGAAATAGAGTATGATTACTTACCAGGGTTATGATGAGGTGCAGACTCTCCATTCTGAAATACATCTCCTGCAACATTCATCCTACCAGGATTAAAAGGTCCTACTCCAGACTTGGTCTGTGAAGTTAAAGATGGGGTGTACGTTTGTATATTAACACCAAAGTTACTTGACTGAAGTCCATTAGAGACATCTCCCAGGTTGGTATTATGCAGTGATGTCACATGAGTAATCATTAAGTTCATATCTCTCCCGTCAGTACTTTCTAGCTGGCCATCACTCACAGAGCTTATGCCTGTTTCTAATGTTGTAACATTAGCGATCTGAATTTCAGAGTCTGGTTCTGTGGTAATACCACTATTACCCATTCCTGTGTTTACCTTACTTCTTGAAAAAGTGGAAGTAGAGAAATCCACATCATTCGTTCTGTTTTTACTTTCAGAAGGTCTCCTTTCAATAAAATGTGAGGAGTTCTTCTCTTGCCCTTGATTTGTTTCCATGTCCTCTTCATCATCAATGACAATTGTCTCACTTACACTGCCCTTCTGAGAAGTCAACTCTTTCGAGGAAGGAAGGATTTTGGGATCATTTCCTTGTAGTTCTTCATTTTTTGAAGATGTAAATGTTATGGTTCTTTGATCAGCAACCAAAGGTGCAGAAGATGGAGGAGGTTGTACAGGTTCAATAAAAACAACATCATCATCATCTTCCACTGACGAATTCTGAAACTTACTAGATCTAGATACTAAAGGATTCGCTGCGCCACTAAATGAATTTCCTACGTTCGTGAGACTAGTTGCCATGGCTGTACTTCCTAATAAAACAGGAGTTTGATCAGTCAATTCTAATGTTCCCACTGAACTTGTGTCCATGCCAAAGAACCTGTTCAGGGAAATGAAATATATATGTAAGTATGTGACTTCATTTTTAAAGATGCATTTGTTTTCTGTTATAAGACTGCTATAAATATCTTCTGTGGTCTCAAGCAGTTCACGTATCCATATAGCTACATACAAGGGAACAAGGAACACAGTCAATTCTCATTAATCATGTGTACTACATACACTCCCACTTTCTTTCTAGAGATACACTATTTACTCCAAAAAGTTTACCCAAAATGTAAACAGTAAGTGCTAACAGAAAGTCCAAAACTAACATGACAATATCAGGTACCTTCCTCTACTGCTATCTACATTTTTGTTTTTTGGGGTTTTTTTGAGTTGGAATCTTTCACTGAACATATAACTCACTGGAATTCTGGTCCTTGGACATTCGGAAACCTTTTACTGTTAACCAAATTTTCACAACCATCCAATTTAAGAAGGTTGGCAGGCCCTACCTAGAGCCTCCAATGAGGTACTGCTGACACCTTGATATGATTCCAATGAAATAGATTCCAGATTTCTGGCCCCTAAAACTATCAGGATAAATTTCTGTTGTTTTAAGCTACGAACTTTATTATTGTTGTTGTTGCAGCAGCCACAAGAAACCCATATAACCACTTCTCTGTTCAATCATCTCCCCAAGGGCTGGAGAGATGGCTCAGAGGTTAAGAGCATTCATTGCCTGCTCTTCCAGAGGTCCTGAGTTCAATTCCCAGCAACCACATGGTGGCTCATAACCATCTGTAATGAGGTTTGGTGTCCTCTTCTGGCCAGGCAGTGGTGACGCATGCCTTTAATCCCAGTACTCAAGAGGCAGAGGAGGGTGGATCTCTGAGTTTGAGGTCGTCTGGTCTACAGAGCAAGTTCCTGAACAGCCAGGGCTACCCAAAGAAACCCTATCCCCAAACCCAAACCACCCCCATTAAAAAAAAAAAAAAAAAAAAAAAAAAGGAATTGTAGTTTAGGGATTGGAGGGGTGGCTCAGCATTTACTAGCTGTTTTTCCAGAAGATCTAGGTCCAACTCCCAGCACCCATGTGGTGGTTCAAAACCATTTGTAACTCTAGTTCTAGAGAATCAGACAGTTTCTTGTGGCCTCCATGGACACTTGGCATAAATGTGATAGACATGCACATAAAAATAGTAAAATCTACCTGGATGGTAGTGGCATACGCCTTTAATCCCAGCACTCGGGAGGCAGAGGCAGGTGGATCTCTGTGTGTTAAAAAACAAGCCTGATCTACAGAGCAAGTTCCTGGACTGGCTCCATAGCTACTGAGGAATCCTGACTCCGAAAGAAAAAAATTATATACACACACACACACTTTCTTAGAGAAGTTAATTTGTCCACGAACACAGTATGAACACACAAGCCTCTAAACTCAAGAGTCCAGGCCTTCCAATGCTCTGCTACATTCAACTATTTCTGTTCATTTGTTGCTTTTAGAAAGGATCTTTTTTTTTCTTTTGGATTTAATGAAGTATTGCTAGCAGTAGCCAGTTTTGCATGGTGAGAGATGTCAGACTTTTGAAAGGTGTGTAGGCTGATTTAAAACCAAACCCTGAACCCTTTTAAAGAACAATAACACATATTTTACATAAAAAAAAGAAGGATCTCACTCTATAACCCAATCTAGTTTTAAAATCATGGCAATCCTGTATCAGCCTAAAGTATTGGGTTAGCAGGTATGTGCCACCCCACCATATCCAGCTGCAATTAAAATTGTCTAACTACCTAACCTAATGCCTACCTACTATGTTGAAGCCAAAGAGAAGGCAAAGCTAAAAAACAAACAACAGATTCAATACAATACCCATCAAAATCCCAGCAAAATTCTTCACAGACCTTGAAAGAACAGTACTCAACTTCATATGGAAAAGCAAAAAACCCAGGATAGCCAAAACAATCCTATACAATAAAAGAACTTCTGGAGGCCTCACAATCCCGGACTTCAAACTCTACTAAAAAGCTACAGTACTGAAAACAGCCTGGTATTGGCATAAGAACAGACAGGAGGACCAATGGAACCGAATAGAAGACCCGGATATCAATCCACACATCTTCAAACAACTGATCTTTGATAAAGATGCAAAAAATATCAAATGGAAAAAAGAAAGCATATTTAACAAGTGGTGCTGGCATAACTGGTTATCAACATGTAGAAAAATGAAAATAGATCCGTATTTATCACCATGCACAAAACTCAAGTCCAAATGGATCAAAGATCTCAACATTAAGCCAGCCACCCACTCTGAACCTTATAGAAGAGAAAGTGGGAAATACACTTGAACGCATTGGCACAGGGAACCACTTCCTAAATAGAACCCCAGCAGCACAGACACTGAGAGAAACAATTAATAAATGGGACCTCCTGAAACTGAAAACCTTCTGTAAAGCAAAGGACACGGCCAACAAGACAAAACGATGGCCTACAGAATGGGAAAAGATCTTCACTAATCCCACATCAGACAGAGGTCTGATCTCCAAAATATACAAAGGATTCAAGAAATTGAACACCAAAAGATCACATAATCCAATAAAAAAATGGAGTACAGACCTAAACAGAGAACTCTCAATAGAGGAATCTAAAATGGCTGAAAGACACTTAAGGAAATGTTCAACATCCTTAGTCATCAGAGAAATGCAAATTAAAACTCTGAGATTCCATCTTACACCTGTAAGAATGGCCAAGATCAAAAACACTGATGACAACTTATGCTGGAGAGGTTGTGGGGAGAAGGGATCACTTCTGCATTGCTGGTGGGAATGCAAGCTGGTACAATCCCTTTGGATGTCAGTGTGGCAATTTCTCAGAAAATTAGGAAACAACCTTCCTCAAGACCCAGTAATACTACTTTTGGGTATATATCCAAAGGACACTCAATCGTGCCACAAGGACATGTGCTCAACTATGTTCATAGCAGCTTTGTTTGTCATAGCCAGAACCTGAAAACAACCTAAATGACCCTTGATCAATGAATGGATGGATAAGGAAAATGTGGTACATTTACACAATGGAGTACTACACAGCAGAAAAAAATGACAGCTTGAATTTTCCAGGAAAATGGATGGAGCTGGAAAACATTATATTGAGTGAGGTAACCCAGACACAGAAAGACAATTATCACCTTGTACTCACTCATAGGTGGTTTTTAAACATAAAGCAAAAAAAGCCAGCCTACAAACCACAATCCCAGAGAATTTACACAACAATGCAGACACTAAGAGAGACTTACATAGATCTAATCTACATGGGAAGTAGAAAGTAGAAAAAGACAAGATCTCCTGAGTTAATTGGGAGCATGGGGACCTTGGGGGAGGGATGAAGGGGGGAGGGCAGAGGCAGGGAGGGGAGCAGAGAAAAATGTAAAGCTCAATAAATATCATTAAAAAAAGCAAAAATAAAGAAAAAAACTAGAACAAATACAAATGAAGATGAACTTGTGTGTGTGTGTGTGTGTGTGTGAGAGAGAGAGAGAGAGAGAGAGAGAGAGAGAGAGAGAGAGCGCGAGCGCATAATTCTCAAGAAATTTTGAGACCTTAGAACAGAAAGAGGTCAATGGACCCAGCACAGGCGGGGGCTTTAGAGAGCATACACTGTAGTAGACTTGTAGACCTGACAGAAGTTGAAGTGATTTATAGAAGATAGCTTTATTTTCAGAGGATATTACCTAAAGAGACAATAACTATACAGGTATTTGTATGTACGCACATTCATGAGTGTGCACATATACAGGCATGCATAACCATGTGTGCAGAGGCCAAAAGCCAACATCCATTTACTCCTCGGTGCCTTTTGTGGTAACCTTAATGTAACTGGCCCCCATAAGCTCATAGGGAAGGGCACTATTAGGAGGTATTTCTTTGTTGAAGGAGGTATGGCCTTTCTGGAGGAAGAGTATCACTGTGGAAGTAGGCTTTGAGGTCTCATCTATGCTCAAGCCACACCCAGTGACTGAGTTCACTTCCTGCAGCCAGTCAAACAAGATGTAGGACTCTCAGATACAGCACTGTGTCTGCCTGCATGCCACCATGTCTTGCCATGATGATAATAGACTAAACCTCTGAAAATGTAAGCTGCCCCAATTAAGTGTTTTTCCTTTATAAGAGTTGTCATGTTATGGTGTCTCTTCACAGCAATAGAAACCCTAAGGCAGCTCTTTATCTTATTTTTTAAATTAAAATTTAGTTTTATTTTTATTTATATGTATGTGTCCTAAGTGCATGCCACATATGTGTGGATACCCACAGAGGAAGAAAGGATTTCAGATTCCCTGGAGCTGGAGTTACAGGTAGTTGTAAGCTGCTCAAAGTGGGTGCTAGAAACAAACTTCTCTGGAAGAACAAGAAGCACTCTTAATCACTGAGTCATCTCTCCACCTTAATTTTTTTAAAGATTTATTTATTATATACAGTGTTCTGCCTGTATGTATGCCTTCACACCAGAAGAGGGCACCAGATCTCATTATAGATGGTTGTGAGCCACCATGTGGTTGCTGGGAATTGAACCAAAGACAACTGAAAGAGGTCAGTGTTCTTAACCTCTGAGCCATCTCTCTATCCCCTTAGTCTTAATTTTTAGACAGAATCTCTTGCTTAACCTAGAGCTCACCAAATGGACTAGACTGGGTAGCAAGTTTCAGAGCTACTGCTATCTCTACCTCTCCTCTGCTAGGATGGCAGACACGTACCACCACATACAGCTTATGTGAGTGCTTGAACTAAGGTCCTAATACTTGCACACTTGTGCAACAAACATTTTTTCATCTGAGCCATCACTCCAGTCCCTGGTGGTGAAAATCTTAAAAACCTGGCTTAAAACTATAAAGTGCAAAGAGATACTAAGATAGAGGACATAAATGTAATTATCACTTCAACTAATGGGAGACGGGTAGAGAATGTTTACCATTTATCAAATTCCTAGTTTTTGGATCACATGATTTTCATTTTTTAAGCTAACTTGTGGCGGGGGCTTAGTTTTTATGCTTGCGATAGGACTACTATGGTAGCTCAAGCTAACTTTGAACTTACGGCAATTCTCCCGCCTTATCCCTCCCAGGTGCTCGGGTTAAAAGTTTAAACTATCCTATCTGGTTATAAAACTAAAATGTTTAAAGCACAAAAAAGTATGAAGATGTAGCTCAGTTGGTAGACTGTCTGCCTAGCATGCACAAATTCCTGAGTTCAGATCCTTAGAACGGCAAAAACTAGGAACAGAAGTACCCACTTGTAACCCTAGAACCTATAATGAGAAGGCAGGAGATCCTGGCACCAGAGCCTCATATTAAAAAATAAAACAAGAGCACAGTTTTTGGCTTAGGCATTCAAGCCTCAGTTTCCAGTTCATGAGTAGGAAAAGAACAAGTAAGTGGAAACCTCCTGTACCTGGTGCCAAGCAGTGATTCTTCTTTTGGGAACTAAGGTATTCTTTTGGAAATGAGCTGCACAACTGAGAAAGTATTTGCTGATGCTTAAGCCCTTCTGAGAAACTGAGAGACCATGACAGTGCAGCAGAATCTCTGAGCGGATCACATCTCTCAACAAGTACAATGACTGAAGTAGCTAAGAAGTCTAAGAGCTTAAGAAAAAGTAAGACAACTGGGTTTGGTTTGGGCCTACACACATCTTTAACACCAGCATGCAGGAAGAGAAGTGGGAAGATTTCTGGGATTCTGAGACCAGTCTGGTCTATAAGGCAAGTTCAAGGATACCCAGAATTATATAGCGAAAACTAGTCTAAAAACAAACAAAAGCACAACACAAAACAGCAACAAAGCTACAAGAAATTGGCCATGGCTCATATTAGCTATAGGAATCCCACAAGAAAACAGACAAATTCATGGCGAGAACAAAAATTGCATACTCCTCTAAAGGAGGGAGATCAGAATGTTGACTTACTGATTTTTTTAAGGCTTTTCGAGACAATGTTTCTCTGTATAGCCCTGGCTGTCCTGAAACTCACCCTGTACTGTGTACTGTATGTAGATCAGATTGCCCTCGAACTCAGAGATCTGCCTGTCTCTGCCTCCCAAGTATTGAGACTGAAGGTGAGCACCACCACTGCCCAACTGTTTTGAGACTCATAATGAGCAATTTTGAGAAGAACTATCCAGAGGGCTAGTGGGTAGCCAAAGAGATAATGTGGGTATTAATTATGAAGATAAAATAGAAGCCTGACCAATTACAAACACATTGACAAGATGACTGATAAGGCAGCAGCTAACAAAACTATTGAGCAGCATGCTTGTAAGGAACAGAAACAATATTCCAACTTGAAAAAGAAAACAAAAGCTTGAGAAAAATCTCTAAAATACTCAAATCATTTTTAAACTTTAAGATGCATGATGCTTCTGTCGGGCAGTGGTAATGCACGCCTTTAATCCCAGCACTCAGGAAGCAGAGGCTGGTAGATAAAAAGAAGGGAGACAGACAGCAATAGAAAAATGTATAGTTGGTGATTAAAAAAAAACAACTTTATTCCAAACACAGTTGAAAAGTATAAACTGAGCAGCTGTTAACTGGTCAAGAAATCAAAAATTTACAGTGACAGCTCAACTTACCAAGAGTGTTTAGCAGTGCTGCTAGATACCAGTGGTAATACAGTGGCTATACACAGATAAACATTCCCACTTAAGAATTAAGAATTCATAAAATCACCCCGGGGCTTTGTAAATGGAAGATCTTCATTCTAAATGTTAAAGACAACTCGGGTTTAAAGGATGTAAGTGCTTTATTACTATATATACTATAAGCAGGAAGGCTTAAAGCCAGCCTGGGCTACATGAGACCTTGTCTACTAAAACAAGCAACAAAATCAAAACCTCTTTAATCAGTAAAGAACAGAGAAACAGCAACAAAAAAAGAGAGAGGGGATAAACTAAGTCCAAATTCATAATGGAAGAAGAAAAAGTAAATAATAATAAAAAATACTGTAGAAATAAGTAACAAAATTGTTTTTTTCTATTCTTTTGGGGAATAAAAAAGCCTATAAAATGGGGGTGTAATTATCAACTTTACAGAAATAAAATTTTTAAAGATTACCATGAGCAATTCATTATATACCAAACTGGATAACAAGGATGAATAGAAAATGGGGGGAAAATCCTTAAAATTCATAGGAAGAATATGAAATCTGAGTAGACCTAAAACAGGCAAGTTGATTAAGCCAGTAAGTCAGTAATCAGAAACATCTCAGGAAAAAATAAAGTTAGGATAGATAACTTACTTATGAATTCTACTAACATTTCAAAATAACCAACAACCATTCTTAAACCACTCCCAAAAATAATGAAAAGGGGAACATTTCCAAACTTCCCTTTTTAATCCAGAACTACCTGAATATATAATTCTGGCAAACACCTTACAGGCAACTTATAGTAATCTTTACAAAGACAAATCCAGGGCTGGAGAGATGGCTCAGAGGTTAAGAGCATTGCCTCCTCTTCCAAAGGTCCTGAGTTCAATTCCCAGCAACCACATGGTGGCTCACAACCATCTGTAATGGGGTCTGGTGCCCTCTTCTGGCCTGCAGGCATACACATAGACAGAATATTGTATACATAAATAAATAAATATTAAAAAAAAAAGACAAATCCATGCTATACTTGGTGGCACAGGCCTTTACCACAAACGATGGAAGGCAGAGTAAGGAGGATCTCAGTGAATTAGAGACCAACACGATCTGTCTATCAAACTCAAGGATAGCCAAGACTACAGAGACCCTGTCTCAAAAAAACAACAAAAACAGATCCAAAAGTCCTTAACAGAGAAGTAACTAGATGAATGGATAAAGAATATAATATACAGAAAGTATATTCTAGCACAAAGAATAGGATCCTGTTATTTAAAGGAACATGGATAAACTAGAGGAAACCATGCTAAGTAAAATAATAACTGTTCCTGTGTTTTCTTTCATATATGGAAACAAAAATAAAGATGACCTGAAGAAGAAAAAAAAAATCACAACACTGGCCCTTTACTTAGACCATGCATAATACATTAATAAATCTCAAAAAAAAAAAAGAAGAATTAAGATCTACATAGAAGCCACCTAAAGCTCTGGGAAGAGAGAAACTGCATGCTACTGGATTTGTCATTCATTTTTTGGATGACATCAAAAACACAGATAAGAAAAAACACTAGACTGATCAAAATTTACAGTATTTGTGCAAAGAATTATTACCAAGAAAATAAAGACAATGCCAAGAATATAGAAATAAATGTAGGTAGGTTCCAAAATACTCCAACATATTTTTTAAATGAACACCATGCTTAAATAAAACACACAAACTACCAAAAACCAAATCAAATAATTCTCCAACATTATCAGTCATTAGGCAAATGTACATGAAACCAAGAGATCTCAACTTGATGGTATATTATCTGTAACCTCAGCAAGAGCTTCAGGCCAGTTTGAGCTACATTTTACTATTTGTCTCAAAGTGGCATGCTCTTTAAATCCAGCACTGTGAAGCAGAGGCAGATGGATCTGAGTTCAAGGCCAGCCTGGTCTACAAAGCTAGTTCCAAGAAACCCTGTCTCAAAAAATTTAAAAAGCTTAATGTATGAAGAAATCTCAATATTTAAAAGCTGTATTATACTTGTATGTGTGCATGTGAGTGTGCATGTACGTGGGTGTGTACGTCTATGGATATGAGTGTACAAAAATGCATACAGTAGGGGCTGGAGAGATAGCTCAGAGGTTAAGAACATTGCCTGCTTTTCCAAAGGTCTTGAGTTCAATTCCCAGTCAACCACATGGTGGCTCACAACCATCTGTAATGGAGTCTGGTGCCCTCTTCTGGCCTGCGGTCATACACACAGACAAAATATTGTATACATAATAAATAAATATTTTTTAAAAAATGCATACAGTATGTACAGGTCAGAAGTCAGTTCCCTCCTTCCAACACCCAGGTCCTAAAGGTAAGCACCTTTACCTGCTGATTCACCTCACTGTCCAAGGCCCTCTAAGCAATTTTTTGACTTGAATTACTAAGGGATCCAGCAATTATACCACTGGATACATGTACAAAAAGACATGAAGACAGAGATTCAAAGTGACATTTGTACATCTATGTTCGTAGTAATATTAGTCAAAAATGCTAAGAGGTTGAAAAAATCCAATGTCTAACACGGAATGAGCAAAATATAGTATATCTACAAAATGGAAAACCATTCAAGCAGCAGTACAGAAGATCCTAGAATTGAGTATTATAAAAAAAAATTGAGAAACCTACAATGGTCACATTCATCTAAATGAAAAGTAAAATGGTTGCTACGAGAGAAAGAAATGGGAAACTGTTTTAGTTCTGGTTTTACAAAATCAAAAGAAAGCTTCCAAAGATCTACTACTGATATTAACACTAAGAGTGTCTCTCTGTCTCTGCTTCTCTCTCTCTCTCTCTCTCTCTCTCTCTCTCTCTCTCTCTCTCTCTCTCTCTCTCTCTCTCTCTCTCATCGCTTTTGTTTTGGGGGAAAGAACAAAGTCTCACACAGTTTAGGGCCTCTGCCTCCAAAGTGCTGAAAATATAGGTTTGGTTGTTTTGTTTGGGGGTGGGGGGGGGCGTTCAAGACAGGGCTTATCTGTGTGACCCTGGCTATCTGAAACTCAATCAGACCAAGCCTTAAACTCAAGAACTGGGATCAAAGGCATGATCCACCACAACCCAGCAGTATTACAAGTTTTGAGCTGTACTCTTAAAGAGAACTAAAGTGACACACCTTTAATTTCAATATGCAGAAAGCAGAGATGGTCTATATAGCAAGTTCCAGACTTGCCAGAACTACATAGTGAGACTTTGCCTCTAAAAAGAATTAGGATGGTAAAACATAGAGTGAGGGGTACATGGAGCTCAGTGATAGAATGCTTAACTAGCATTTCATAAGACCGAGTTCTCTCCAGCAGGAGGGCTATTTCATGGGTTTTCCTAAGAATTGAAAAATGCTAAAGGGGAGAGAACACACATGTTTATAATCCCAGCATTTGGTTAATTTGGGAAGCAAGGGTAGGTGAGTCAGGCCTTGAAGACCAGTCTTAGTTACACAGCAAGTTTGAGGCCAGCAAAGTTTGACTGGGACCCAGTCAAAAATAAAAAAATTAAAATAAAAAATTTAAACTTTAACAAAAGAGGTATCTTCTTCCTTGTGCCCACTGAGGTAATATTTTTTTAAACTGTATGTGTATGTGTGTTCTGCCTCCAATTATGTCTGTACACAAAGCACATGAGTGGTGTCCCCAGGTCAGAAGAGGGTATAGGATAATCCACTGGAGTAGGAGTTACAGATGGTTGTTAAGCCTCCATACGGGAGCTGGGAAATCAAAACCAATGCTCTTGATCACTGAACCATCTTCTGTCTAGTCTGTCATAATTTTTTTAAAGAAAAGTAACAAGTAACAAGGATACCCTAAAACTAGGGGTTTTGTGCATACCAATTAACTGTAAAATATTATAGCATGGTGGAAAAGTTTGACAGTTATTCTAAATAGATAACATATGCCCTATTAATTTTATTCATTTCACATACACTCACACACCCAACAGTACTGAAAGCAAAGAATAAAATGGATAGTACTAAAACAATCATAGGAGCATTTTTTATAAGTATCAAAAAGTATAAACAATGTTAATGACTAAATTTATAAATAAGCAAAAAAGTTGTACTATACGCTCAGAGTTGTACTCATCCTTGAAAATGAATTAAATTCTGATACACACACAACTCTGAAAATACTGTACTAAGTAAAATAACTCAAACACAAAAAGACACAAAATAGCAGGGTACCTGCCTATCAGGCATGAGGCCCTGAGTCTGATCTTCACCACAGCGAAGACAAAAACAAACTAAATTTTATTTTAACGTATTTTACAGGAATACATGGTTTTGTTTGTATCTTTCTGAGAAGGGGTCTTAACTCTGCAGCACAGGCTAACTTAGAATTCACTATGCAATCCAAGTTGGCTTCAAACACTGGTGGATCCTCTTAGCTCAGCCTTTAAAGCACTAGGAATACAGTTTGAACTACAACATAAGATCAACACAAGGAGAACTCAGTAGTTGATCTAAATTCCATTACCAGCATCCATGTCAGACTAATCTGTCTTTAACAGCTTCAGGCAGATTTCTGAAAGCATTGTGTACATCCATACAAATACACACAAACAAAATAATTAAAAATAATAAAATAGAAGCTCCAGATGATTTAGTGGGTTAAGATGACTTGTTTATGTTAAGGCCGGATGGTGGTGGTGCATGCCTCCCAAGTGCTAGGATTAAAGGCATGTGCTGCCACCACCACCACCTGACTGTCACAGGAATTTTTAAAGAAAAAAGTGGAAGACAACTAACTATATGGGGGAGGAAAAAAGACAGAATCACCAATGTGGTAGTTTGAATTTATTTGACCCCCAAAACCTCTTAGGGAGTGGCACTATTAGGAGGTGTGGCTATGGGAGAGTGGTGTGGCCTTGTTGGAAGAATGTGTTGGTGTGGGGACAGGCCTTGAGATTTCCTATACTCAGTGTCTCTGTAAACTTTCTGTTGCCTGCAAGATGTAGGACTCTCCGCCATTACTCCAGCACTAAGTCTGCCTGCATGCCACCATGCTCTTCACCGTAATAGACTGAATCTCTGAAACTGTAAGGAAGCACTCAATATTTATAAGAGTTGCCATGGTTTGGTTGCGGCACACTCGGGGAGGCAGAGGCAGGTGGATCTCTGTGAGTTCGAGGTCAGTCTGGTCTACAGAGTGAATTCCAGGACAGCCAGACATACAGAGAAAACCTGTCTCAAAAAAACCACAAAAAAAAATGCTATGGTCATAGTGTCTTAGTGTCTTTTAATAGCAATAGAAACATTGAGACAATCAATTAAGGGGGAAAAAGATACACTGAAGTTTCTCCAATATTCCCACTCAAAAATCAGTACAGAAGGCCAGGCGATGGTGGCGCACGCCTTTAATACCAGCACTCGGGAGGCAGAGGCAGGTGGATCTCTGTGAGTTCGAGACCAGCCTGGTCGACAGAGCTAGTTCCAGGACAGGCTCCAAAGCCACAGAGAAACCCTGTCTCGAAAAAAAAAAAATCAGTACAGAAAATCTGTGACCAAATTAGAGGGCTTCCCTGAACACCAGCAAGATAGCCTCTGATACCATCTACATAGAGACAACATCAGATCCAATAGGTTGAGAACTCATGCACCTTCCCGTTCAGATTGCAAGCCATGTACTTGTTTTAACTTGTGTTTCTGATTAAACAGTTCGAAACTGAGTTCTCAAGATCTGGTGATGTCCAAATCACCAGCTGTCCATAAAACTCAATTTAGAATTTACATTTAACAGTTTATAGAAATGATATTTTAGAGACTACAGAAGAGATCTAAAGAAACAAAAAATGTCAAACAGTCCATGTCCCCTTTGTGGTGCCATCCTACAGGGCTCTCTAAAATTTCATCATCCAAAAGCTCTCTGAACCTTTCCCTTTAGGTTTTCATAGAAGCTTGTGAACACTGATGATAAAGTTAACTTTCAACTCTTTCCCGTCCTCATCCTCAGAGGTAAGAGTTTTCGATTGAAAAATTCCAACCCTCTTATGTGTACCTCAGTCTTTCTAACTACTGGTCCCTTGCCCCATCCATATTCTGAAACCACCAAAGGACTGCCAGTCATCAGAAAACCTTGATAGCATAGATATCACTCTGGAGATTCATAAACTTCAGGAGTACTAAGCCAGGAAGAGGAACCAACAGTACATTTCAGCTAAAAGTGAACATAAACTAGTGAAAATACCTACCAAAGGGAGCTAGAGATGACTCAGCAGCTATAAACACTAAACTGCTCTTCCAAAGGATCCAGATTTTATTCCCAGCACCGACGTGGGTAATACACCACATCTCTAAATGTCCAGCTCCAGAACACCAGACACTCTCTTCTGGCCTCTATTGGCAACAGACATACACACAGCAATCAAGACATAGATGCAGGCAAATCACACATACACATAAAATATTAGAACTTTAGAAAAATGTTAATGAGGGTGGTGGTGGTGGTGGTGGTGCACACCTTTAATCCCAGCACTCAGGAGGCAGAAGCAGGCAGATCTCTCTGAGCTCAAGGCCAGTGTGATCTGTAAAGTTACAGGACAGTCAGAGCTACAGAGAAACCCTTTTGGGGGGTGGCGGGATGGAGGTTGCTACCAACGAAAGGAAAAATTTAAGAACCACTTGTGTAGCACGAAGAATATACACCCAGAGTCAGATATTGGAGCACAACTTGAAAACCAGAAAAGCAAAGCAGCCAAGCCACTAGAAGTCTTACCTCTACCACGGCTGGGCGACTGACCACAAACTGAACAGACTAAACCTCTCTCTCCCATTTTATATTCTCTCTAGTGCTAGGATTAAAGGTATGTGACTCCCTATGACTGGGAATAAAGGTGTGAGCCACCACCATCTGGATTTGTTTCTGCATTAATCAACTCACAGATTCATCTGCCTGACTCCGAAATCATGGAATCAAAGGTGTGTGCCACCGCTGCCTGACCTCTAGTGGCTTAGTTTTGCCCTTCTGATCTTCATGCAAGCTTTATTTATTAAAACATAAATAAAATACCACTATAAACTTGTATTAAATAAATACAAATTTAGACTCTAATGATCACTTATTACACTGAAAAAGAGAAAAAGGCTTATATTACCTTTTAATTTTGGGTAAGATATTTTATTTATGTACAGTATAGTGTATGGTTCTCTGTAAAAGCAGGAAGTGCTCCTACACTACTGAGCCATCTCACCAGGCCCCTTATAATGTCTTTTTGTTTTTAATTTTTTATTTACTTTTGACACAAAGTCTCACTATATAGCCTTGGCTAGCAAGAACTCAAGTAGAGCAGGCTGGCCTTGAATTCACAGAGCCCCACCTGCCTCTGCATCTGGAATTACAGGTGTGTGCTACTACACCCAGCTAATTGATACTTTTGATAAGTTTCTCATACTAATTTTTAAACACAAACACAATCTCTATGAGATACAACCACCACCCTATCAAAAAACAAAAAAAAAAAAAACAGTGAGGGGGCTGGAGAGATAGATGGCTCAGAGGTTAAGAGCGCTGCCTGCTCTTCCAAAGGTCCTGAGTTCAATTCCCAGCAACCACATGGTGGCTCACAACCATCTGTAATGAGGTCTGGTGCCCTCTTCTGGCCTTCAGGCATACATGCAGAGAGAATATTGTATACATAATAAATAAATAAAAATAAATAAATTAATTAATTAAAAAAAAAAAACAGTGAAAGACTACCTCAAAAGAATTTGAATCCCAGCACTTGGGAGGCAAAAGCAGAGGCAGAGGAATATCTGTAAATTCTAGGACAGCAAAAGCTACAGAGAAACTTTGTCTCAAAAAAAAAAAAAAAAAAACCTATGGTAGAAAACAATTGGGAAAGACACCGAACATCAACTTTTGACTTCCACATGTACACACATGTATGTACCAAATGTACATGCACATACATACAACACATACAATTCTGGCCATGAAGAGCTTATTCTTGGCAAAAGAAAGAAGTTATTATTTCTAATTTTCGATGGTCTGTTAGGAACTTAAGAGACATAAGACAGCTTCAGCTGTCAAGGTGGCATAGCCTAGAGTAATCTAAGGGAGAGTTGCAGTTCAGGGACTGCTCAAATCAGATTGGCCTGTGCCCTGTCTGAGGAATGTCATTGACTTATGATGTGGAGGGCCCAGCCCAACATGGGCATCTCTGGGCCAAGTGGACCTGGGCTTAAAGAGTTTATCTAGAGCCTTTAATCCTAGCACTCGGGAGGCAGAGGCAGGCGGATCTCTGTGAGTTTGTGGTTAGCCTGTTCTACAACAGCTAGTTCCAGGACAAGCTCCAAAGAAACACAGAAACCCTGTTTCAAAAAAACAAAAGAAAGGAAGAAAGGAAGATAGAAACAAAGAAACAAAGAAAGGAAGAAACAAAGAAAGAAAGAAAGAAAGAAAGAAAGGAAGGAAGGAAGGAAGGAAGGAAGGAAGGAAGGAAGAAAGAGTTTATCTAAACCAGGTGGTGGCAGATGCCTTTAATCCTAACACCAGGAGACAGAGGCAGGCAGATCTCTGTGAGTTCGAGGCCAGCTTGGTCTACGAGAGTAAGTTCCAAGACAGGCTCCAAAACTACAGAGAAACCCTGTCTCAGAGAAGAGGGGGGAAAAAAAGGGGGAAAAAAAGCTCATCTAATTATTCTTTATTAATAAAAACGCAGAAGTCAAATATTACAGTAAGAACCTGAACTGAATGATCAGAAAAGTGGCAGAGAAGCAACTACTGACCTCCTCTCTTTGGTTCTTCAATCCAAGAAGGACGAGACCCTCTCTTCCCGCACTACTTCATGCGTCTTTCTGTCCTCAGTCTCCCAAAACCTCTATGGTTAATTTTGGTCAGCTAGTAGTTATCTTCGCCCTCTGATTCAAAGTGAATTTTATTGGCAGTCTAGGAAATATCAGAATGTGATTAAAATATCTGACATAATGGATTATTTAAGAAAACTAGATAAACCCAGCATAATGGTGCACACTTTTAATCCCAGCACTCAGAAGGCAGAAGCAGGTGTATCTCTGTGAATTCAAGGAGAGCCTCGTCTATAAGTGAAGTTACAAGAAAGTCAGGGCTGTTATATAGAGAAAGCCCCCGCTCTGAAAAATGAAGAGAGCAATAGAGAAAGAAACTCTAGATAGACATGAGAGAAGACAGAAAAAAAAGGAAGGAAGACAGGAGGGAAGAAAGACTAGATAAACATGAGCCTGGGAGCAAGCCAGAAAGTAAGCAAGGAAGCAGTGTTCCTACATAGTTCCTGCTTCCACTTCACACCCCAACTTCCCTCGACGTCTAATTCACAGAGATCGGCCTGCCTCTGCCTCCAGAGTGCTGGGATGAAAGGTGTGCACCACCACACCAGGATTCAGCAACAAGTCCAGCTTGACCAACTCTCTTTTTACCATGAGTTTAGCACTGGCAATGGAAATGCTCTTGCTACTGCTATGCTAAAAATGAGTGAATGAATAAATGAATGACTATAATGCAGTTGTTCTAAAACTAAGATAACACAAGCTGAGGTTGTAGCTCAATGGTAGAGCTCTTGCCTAGCAGGAGACCCTAGATTAACCCCCCATTGTTAGTCAAAGAAAGGCAGGTAAGCAAAGAGAGAAAGGGAAAAAAAGAAGAAAGGAAGATGGACTACCGATATAAATTTCCAATTTCCAACTCCAAACACATAAAACAGAATTTCCTGGATGGTATACAAACAATAATGAACTGTAATTGCTGCTCTGAACCGATACTTCAAACTTGGGCACTCATCGCACAGCCTGTTTTTTCTCCCTGGCAACTTTATGAGTTGTATGTATTCGGATCTGCACACCTTTTAGATGAGTATGTTCAATTTGTAAAATCCTCACCATATACTGCTAGTATTAGAAGGAAAATTAATCAACTAAAGTTAAAATAAAAATTTACTAAACATGGACTCCAGGATATCTGTTTCCTAATGAGATATTCCAGAAAGAGAAAGATAGAAAGACAGACAGACACTTTCTCTCTCTCAAGTTACCACTGGCTCACAAATGGAATCCCAGCACTCAGACTGGGTTAGCAGTCTAAGCTTTTCTTGTAATCCTTAAAGACACACAGCAAGAAGCAAATAAGAGGTCTAAGGTTTCTTATAAGAAGTCCCTTTAACATAATAAAGTATGTGTTAATGGTATCAATGAAATAGGACAGATAGCAATGCATAAAGAGACAAAATTAAAATATACCACAACTAACTTGACAACAAAGAGTTCCATCATTTCATACATATTCTTTTCTATCACAGTAATACCAGAACATCTATTAAAGGCAAAGATGCACTTTGTCCCAACAGCACTGCTTGCATACTTCTGTACCTCAAACAAGCAAAACAAAGAGACTACAAAATGAACCCAGTTATACAATCTATGGTCTGACAGGCTCACATACATGCAAGCTGAAAACGCTCTTCTGTCAGCTTCTATGGAATACCAAAGTGCCTGACAAAGAACTGACTCACCAAATGAGGAACACAAAGCCAGGCCATGTCAGGTGGCGCATACCTGCAATCCAGCACCTGGAATGCTGAGGGAGGTGGATCTGAGTTCAGGGCCAGCTTGGTCTACAAAATGAGCTTCAGGACTATATAGTAAAACCTCATCTCAAATAATAGTAATAACAATAAAATTCTTACAAAATTTGCAGACTAATCGGGACATATACTGCAAAAAATAATACTGCTACAAACAGCCTCTATTGGTTGAGGCAGTAAAAAAAAAAAAAAAACTGAGTGAAGCAGGCCATGGAGGCACGTGCCTGTAACATCACCAACTAAGAAACAGGCAGAAAGAACAGCACACAGACATCCTGTGCTACACAGTGAATTCAAAGCCAGTCTGGGTCATAATCCTAGTCAAAATTAAATAAATAAATAAATGCAAGTTAAGTTTGAGTGTATTCCTATCCCCTTTATTTTTTCCAAGACAGGGTTTCTCTGTATGGCCCTGGCTATCCTAGAACTCACTCCCTAGACCTCACTGGACTCAAACTCAAGAGATCCACCTGCCTCTGCCTTCTGAGTGGTGGGATTAATGGCATGAGCCACCAACGTCTGGCATTCTCTTATTTTTTAAAAAGACATTCAACAGGATTCAAACACTTTTTATGTTTCTACTTCCAAGCAGGAAAAGTTCATTTTGACTCAGTTTCAAATTTGAGATGTCATGAGAATCTTAAGGTAGAGAGCATGGTTGTTGATGTTGGGCTCCACCAATCATACTGCCAAGTTCAGACCTGGCTTTACTGAATATTACCCCATATCTTTCTATGTCTATTTCCTCCTCTGCAAATTAAGAATGAAAAAGATATTCAAAAGGGAAAAATATTAGCTATACCACCAAGTTTTATAAATTCAATTACTTAATACACGTTAAAAACTGTTTAACTTTAGGTTGGATTGATGGCTCTGCAATCAAAAGAAAGCATTTGTTCTTGAAGAGGATCCAAGTTCAGTTTCCAGCACTCACACATTGGCTTACAACATCTCCAGTTACAGGGGATCCAATACCCTCTTCTGACATCCTTGGGCATTAGATACATGTATTGTGCACATTCATTCATATAAGCAAAATACTCATACATATAAAAAATATCAAAAGAAACTATAAGTACCAATTATTATAACACACCTTTGAAAGTCTACAAATTACAACTCGAACTGTGCTGGGCTCAGGAATGATGTCTGGAACTAGGGATGTAGCTCAATCGGTAGAGTACTTGCTAGCATGCAGGAAACATTGGGTTTGATTCCCAGCACCACATAAACCTGACAAGAAGGCATACACCTGTAATTCCAGCACTTGTAAAGTTGAGACAGAGGGGTCAAGTTCAAAATCACCTAGGCTATGCAACAAAAGTTCAAGGTCAACCCGGGAGGCCACAGACTCCATCTCAAAATAAGTGACAGAGCTAGCAAGATGGCCAAGTGGAGAGAGGTGCTTGCTGCAGGAGCTTAACAACCTGAGCTGGCTCCATGGAATCCAGTAAGCCTCAAAGAGTAGAACCAACTCCAATACCTTACCTACACACTGGTGCTGCGGAATAAGCACCCAACACAAATACATCAGATATACACAACAAAAACTTTAGCAATTAAGAAGAGTGAGTTAATGGAAGATCAGTCAACACCAGAGAAGAAAGAGTAACTACACAGCTCCAAGCAGTTTCTACTTGATGAGGTGAAACAGTAGATAGATACTAAAGAAACAGATATTTTGTCATTTCTTAACCAAAGACATGAAAATATCTAGAAATACATCCACCGTTAAGGACCAAATTTTGTCATTTAGACCATAAATTTAAAAAGTTAAGCAGCTCTCTCTAGTTTTCCAATACCTTAGATCAATTAACCATTATGACAAGAAAAATGTCAAAAATGGTTGCGTGCACTACAAACGAAATAACGTTAATTCCCATTTTGCAACTCTAGAGGGCACCAGAAATATGCCCTCCTTCACACCACCCCTCCTCCCCGGTAACGTGAGCAGCTGCAGAAGCCCGTCGTCTGGTTGCTGAGGTTGGTATTGCAGCAGCAGAAGCGATGTCTGCAGCGGTGGAAACAGCAGCGCCCACTCCCAGCTGCCTCACCAGGCATCAGTCGGGCTTCTCTCCGGGAGCAGCTGCCACCCAAGCGAAGACTCCTCCCCCTGAAAACAACCAGGAAGACCAAGTACCATACCTGAACCCCTATAAAGCTGACGATGTCCTCTGTATTAAACAACAAATTGGATGCAAAGGACTCACAATGGGGGTGTTTTCCTCACTTTCTGCCAAAGATGCACCAGATAGGGTTGAACGAAATTTCTGGTCCTGGGATAAGAGAAAAAAGGAAAATAAAAATGGATCAACACGCAATCTGGTAGGAGCACCAAGTCTATTTCACCAGGAGGAGGCAGAGAAGGGACTAAGAGGTCAAGGAGGTTCGGCCCTCTATTATTACCCCGAGCCCACGCAAAACAGCCCACTCCTAAACAAGTGAAGCTAAATATTTATTTGGGGCCAAAACGTATGTGAAAACCACAATCTCCAGGGGAAGGGACCTGAGGGCATCAAGCTGCTCCTGGGAAAGGGGGGGGGGCAAACATTGCCCCGACGCCAGCAAGGGGACTTGCACTCCTTCTGAAATCTTACCACCCAGTCATTCCAATCAAACTCAGCACCAATTTACAGGTAAGAAACAGTTCACGTCTGCGTTGGGCTGATATTGTCCATATTTGCCCCAAGCAGTTGCCCTGGGCCCGAGGTTTGCCCCCCCTGCAGTCCGCGACCGGCAGCGCTGCCTCCCCGTCCGCCATTAGAGACCCAGCCAAACAATACGTGCGGAGCAAGAGCCGCGCAGCACAGCGCCGGGGAGGAGACCAGCGACGAAGAGGACCCGGCGAGACTTAGGCGGCGCCGCTCGCCTTCGAAAACTTGGGGTCTCGGTCAGGGAGAGAGGGTGGGAGCGCGGACCCCAGGAGGGAGGGCCAACGGGCCCCTCCCCGGCCCGCCCGCCCGCCCGCAGCACAGAAAGGAAAACACCCCACGACCTCCGGCCGCCGCCGCCTGCGCCCCCCGCGCCCCCAGCCCCGGCGTCCGCCTCACCCAGCCCGCCCGGCCGCGCCCGCGCTCCCTCAGCCTTCGGGTAGCACGCGAAGCCGCCCGGGACATGAGCGCGGCCCCCAGCGCACCCCGAGGCCCCAACGCAGCAGCGGCGACACCGGCCGCCGCGGGCTGCTAAGCCCGGGTCGGTGGGAGGCTCCCGAGGCTGCCCTCACCCATCTCCGCCTCCCCAGTCGCCCCCGCCTCTGCCTCCTCCTCCCGAGGCTGCGCTGCTCCCAGCCACCCCCACTCTCCGCGGCCCTCGACAGGAAAGACAGCGGGGATAAGCCTCACCCGGTTCTGGCTGCAGCTCCGCGGAACGAACCTCCCCTCCCCCGGCCCACCCCCCTTCGGCGACACGCACAACTCCGCTCGGTCCAGTCCCGGCTTTAGCGCTGGTGAGGAGGAGGTAGAGGAGGCGGCGGCACGGCGGAGCCCTGGGAGGCCCCGCCCTCCGCACGCTCATTGGCTGCTGGCGAAGGCGGCCCGGAATGCCTCGGGCATGTCTATTGGCTCCGTCGGCCTTCGTTCAGGACCCTCCTCGGTGAGGTAGTCAGACCGGCTGTCCGTCAAAACCGGGCCACGCCCTCGTGCCTGCCGTTCCCTCCCTCCCCCTCACCCCGCCGCCAGCCTCGGGCTCAGTCCTCCCTCCCTCCCTCCTTCCCTCCCTCCTTCCCTCCCTCCCTCCCTCGGTGCCCCTGCCCCGCCCCCACTCGCCGGGTCCGCCGGGGTCAGGAGCCCGAGAGGCGAGGCCCGCGGTACGGATCGCCGCGCGGCCTCGGGACGGGGGAGTCTTCGTCGAGGCTTCCCGCGGGGCCGGGATCGGGCCACCGGGCCTCGGCCTCCAGACGGTCGCCGCGGTCCCCCGCGACTCTGCTCGAGGAGCGACGCGGCCTCGATGCCCCGGCGTCCTCCCTGTCCAGGTCGCCAAGACCCGGGAGACGGCCGAGCCCCGCAGTGCCTGCGGCGGGCCGAGGGGGCGGGCCGGGCCGCGGCTGCAGGGGACTGGCGCGCTGGCGGCCGTGCGGGCGCTTCCACCTTGCCTCGCCCGTGGGAATGGTCCCCCACCTCCGCCATGGCTGCGGCGGGAGGAGACGTCGTCCTCCATTTTGTGGGATCTGTTGGGACAACTTGGTGCCCATCAGAACCGAACCCCGTGGGGCCGGGAAACTTGGCGCTGACAGCCCTGACCGCGCTCTGCCATCGGCCGTGCCCTCGGCGGCTAAGGGCCTGCGCGCCTAGGTTGCGGCCGGGCCACACGACGGTGCGCGCCCCGGGTACCCGGGCTGTCCGGGCTCGGCCGTCGGTGCCAGGCAGAGCGCGCTCTCCCGGGCCTGCCCAGCGCCTGTGCCCTACATTGACGGGGCCTGGGCCACCGCGCCTTTCGCTCCTCCTGCCCGACGTGGCCCCGTGGGCAGCGACCCTCGACCGGGAGCCCGGCCGGGCGCGTTCGGAGCGGAGCCGCGGGAGGGCGGCACGAGGGTCTTTTGTTCCTCGTCTACACCTACGTCTGCGGCGGATGTCGTGGTGCGGGATTTCCAGGACTCCCTGTAAAGACCTAGCAGATGCACCTCGCCCTGGCGGTTGTTAGCGGGATTACAACTGATGCTGTTGGTTACTTCCCCAGCCAAATGGATGAGTGCATTAGACCTCAATTTTCGGATTGACAATACTGCCTATTAATGAAAATATGACGTTACATTTTAAAGCTCTTCAAAATGATAATGAACATGAAATTTTTAATGAAGTGAATTATCGATTAAGGACTCAAGACTAATGTGTAAATTCTAGTGAATACCATTTACAAAGAGTAACATGGTAGAAATTGGTTCATTCTCAATAAAAAAAAAAATCTGCTTTCACCCGCGTCTAAATTACGTACACGCGCTGTTCACTTTTACTAACTGAAAGAGACCTACATTATTTGACCTAGCTTTTCAAGGAATATTTTTCAGAAAATTTTATAAACATTTTTTGTTTTCAAAACACTAAAACTTACTTGTGAAATTTCATATTACACAATACTGTTTTGCATACTCAATGTCATTGTCACAACAGGAATGTCCTCTTAATAAATGTGAGGAACAAGAAAATTCGCTAAAAATGTGGCAGTATCCATTTTCTGCTGCAATCTAGGCCATATTGTTTTGTTTTTTAATTTTTCATACAATATATTTTCATCATGTTTTCTCCCCAGCTTCTTGAACCTCCTCACCTCCCTACCCCTACCTCATGTCCTTTCTCTCAAAAAATAAAACGCAAATGGGAAACTGGTAAAACAGAAAAATGCCAAAACGTGACAAGCAATGCTGGTGCACACCTTTAATCCCAACTTTAAGGAAGCAGAGGCAGGTTCATCTCCAAGTTCGAGGTCAGCCTAATCTACAAAGTGAGTTTCTGGGCAGTCAAGGCTACGCAGAGAAACCCAGTCTTCAAATAAGCAAATAAGTAGATAATGCCAAAATGCAAAAAAGAGTGCACTTAAAACAGCAAGGAGTTGGTGTGTGTTGGCCCTACTACTCCTGGGCACCCGGCTGCCTGGACAGGTGGTTGAAATACTCAAAGACACTCCCTTGGAGACAACTAATTTTCCGTTTGCCAGCAGATAATAGTTGCAAATAGCTTCTTGGGTAGGCGTGGGACCCCAGGGTCCATTTCTTCCTCACAATGCTGGAACCTTAACCCCTGCAGGTCCCATGAGTTCTGTCCCAGCCTCTCAGAGAGGTCATAAGTGTATCATTCCTGTTGTTTATAACAGTGGGACCCCAGGGTCCACTTCGCCTCACAGTGCTGGAACCTGAACCCTTGTAGGTCCCATGAGTTCTGTTCCAGCCTCTTGAAGAGGTAATGTGTATCAGTCCCTGTGGTTTCCTTGTAGTCATCCACCACTTTGGGCTCTTAAAATCCTATTCTCTTCTACTGAATACATTCCTGAGCCTGAGCCTTGAGGGAGGGAGTCTGATGAAGACATTAGAGCCATATTCCTTTAAAAAAAAAAAAAAAAGATTTATTTATTGTGTATACAACATTCTGCCTCCATGTATACCCACACCCCAGAAGAGGGCGCAAGATCTAATTACAGATGGTTGTGAGCCACCATGTGGTTGCTGGGAATTGAACTCACAGCCTCTGAAAGAGCAGCCAGTACTCTTAACCACTGAGCCATCTCTCCAGCCCCCAATTAGAGCCATATTCTAAGTCGACTACCTGAACTTATGGTTAGAAGTGTTTTTTTTGTGGTAAGATCCTTGATTGGCTTGCCTCAGGCTGTTCACATTGGAGCAGCTTTAGACTGCTGTCGCTTCCCTGATGGTGTTGCTGTTTTATACTTCACTATTCTCTGGTGACAATCTGAGCTGGATCCCTGGAACCCACGTGGTAGAAGGCAGGTGTGCCTAACCCTTCTTGGAAAATGCTCAAGTATTTATTTAGTTAATTGAAACAGGTTCTTACACCCCAGGATGGCCTAGAACTCAAATATGTAGCTAAGGAATACCTTGAATTCCTGGTCCTTCTTCCTTCACCTCCCCAATTCTGAGATAAGCGTGTGCCACCTAACTCTCCCTGCTCAAATGCCTCATATACTCCACACTGGCCTACTTACATTGTGGCTGAGAATGACGTTGAACATTTTTTTTTTCAAGACAGGGTTTCTCTGTAGCTTTGGAGCCTGTCCTGGAACTAGCTCTTGTAGACCAAGCTGGCCTCACACTCACAGAGATCCGCCTGCCTCTGCCTCCCAAGTGCTGGGATTAAAGACATGCACCACCACCACCCGGCCTTGTCTTTGGACTCTTAATCTTGACTATACCTCCTAAATTCAAGGATTACAAATATGTAACACTTTACGAATATCTATGTGCAATATAAGTATTTTAATTGAACTAGATGTTACATGGAGTTTTCCTAGGGAAAGGAACAAATGCCCATTCACCCAAGGTAAAGTACTAAAGACAAATCAATGACTACACACAAGTTATGCATGAATGGTTTAATTATGATTACTTACAGGAGCATAGGCAACTTATGCTTGAAGAAAACTTTTTTTTTTTAATTTTTCGAGATAGGGTTTCTCTGTGTAATGGCCCTAGCTATCCTAGGACTAGCTTTTGTAGATCAGGCTGGCCTTGAACTAACAGTGCTGGGATTAAAGGCCTGCACCACCCACCATCCAGTTCAACTGTTAACACTTTATATCCTAGCACCTCTGGAGCCCGTCCCCCAGCAACTATTAGCTATCTACTTATTCCTAGGAAGGCACAGTACCTTGTGAACCCCTCCCCCACCAGCTGTTAACTGCCTATATATGCTTGGGATAAGACAGGGTTTCATGAGCCCTTCCCTCAATCAACCGTTACCTGTCCATGTATCTAGAAGGGTACAATATGGACCCCTTACTGCCATGGGCTGAAACTTGCACATATCTTCCACAAGTAGTTACAGCTGCTGAGAGCTCAAGAGTGCAAGAACTAAGTCATTCCAGGAGGATATCATGGAGAACCACCTGCCTCAGCCTCCCAAGTGCTGGGATTAAAAGCATGCACCCCTATGACTGGCACCACCCTATTTTTTTTTAGATGGGGGTCTCTCCCCAAATATGAAGCTCACCAAATCCACTGAAATGGCTAATCAGTGAGCTGTGGTGACTCTCCTGTCATTTCCACTGTCCACTTCCCCAGGACTAAGTACTCAACACTATGCCTGGCTTTTTATGTGGTATGCTCGCATGGCAAGAACTCCTGAGTGAAGCCATCTCTCTAGGCTCCAGCACATGGAAATTCCCAAGTGTTACAGAGCCTACAGCTGTGCACTGGATGAAAAAAAAACCACCCAGTCTTCAGGAAAACTAGCACAGTGGAAAGACTTGCCATGGAGGAACTCAGGGGGGATGCTCTGACTCCCTACCTGACAAGTCTAAAGTAGCTAAGACCCCAAAACAGAAGAAATAAACACATTAGGGATGAGAACACAGATAGTGAAAGCTCTCACAAATCACTTCTTTTATTTTGTTTATTTGTTGGTTGGTTGGTAGTAGTGGTGGTGGGTTTATTGTTGTTGTTATTGTTGTTTGGTTTTTTGTTTTGTTTTTGTTGTTGTTGTTGTTGTTTGAGACAGGGTTTCTCTATAGTTTTGGTGCCTGTCCTGGAACTAGTTCTTGTAGACCAGGCTGGCCTCGAACTCACAGAGATCCGCCTGCCTCTGCCTCCCTGGTGCCGGGATTAAAGGTGTGCGCCGCCGCTGCGCAGCTCATGTACATCTTTATGGAACACTGGTAAATGTGCCTGGTAAGGTAACAGAATGAAGATACTGAGCTGCAAATTATGGAAAGTAACAGTTTGGATCAGCAAGATGGCTCAGAAGATAAAGGGGCCTTTCTACCAAACCTGATGACTCTGGGAGAGCAACTTCCTGAAGAACTTGTCCTCTGGCCTCCTACTTCTCGCTTGGCCATGTGTGTGGTGACAAACATAATAAAAAAATAATATTTTTAAAGAAAAGTAGCAGTTGAAGTTAAAAAGAAGAAAAGACCTAAGCATTAAGTTCTTTTCTCAAATACTTATTTGGCCAATCAGACCCCCAGAAATGTCCCTTCTCTTTGACCTTTTTCTTCATTCCTAAAATAAAGCAGCACAGAACTGCTCAAGGACTGAACAAGTTTTGTGACGGTGATGTGCAAATGTAAATGTTAGTGCTCTGAGGACCAAGAAATCATCTGAGATGGGACAGCCACAAGCGAGCATTCGGATTCCAGCATCACCCACCCCAAGGCAACTGATTTTAGGCGTGCAGTAACTGCTCTAAGCCTGTCTCCTCATGTGTAAAGTATAGATAATCCATCCTTTCAGAGACACAATGAGCACCCGTGAATAGAATTTGTAGACATCAATAAATGTTGTCATAATTGGCTCGGTAGAGTATAGAGATATATACTTCATTTAGTTAGGCTTGACGGTGCACACCAATAACTCTGGCACTCAGGAGACAAAGGTAGAATATCGATAGTACCAGTGAGTTTTTTATAAAATTGACTCAAGCTAGGGTCATCCAAATTAGTGGGACCCTTCATTAGAGTGATCTGTGAGCATGACTGTAGGGCATTTTCTTGATTAATGATTGACACGGAAGATCCCAGGCCTCTGAGGGTTATGTCATCACTAGGCACATAGTGGTTCTGGGTTGTAGAAGAAAGCAGTCTGAGCAAGCCAATAAGCATCATTCCTCCGTGGCCTCTGATTCAGTTTCTGCCTCCAGATTCCAGTCTTGACTTCTTGCCCTGACTTCTCTTCATGGTGGACTGTGACTGGGGTGTCTATGCCAAATAAACCCTTCCTCCTCAAAGTGCTTTTGATCAGAATGTCGTATTACAGCTATGGAAAGCAAACAAGAACAAGGATCATGAATTTAAAACCAGCCTGGGTTACATAGGGAAACCCTGTGACAAAGGAAAAATTGCTAGACTTACAGAACCAAGATGGTAATCTTGCCTGGGCAGAAAAAAATAGGTATAGGAGTTTGTGGGGGCTACATTGGTATACATACCACCAACACTATGCTCAAATGTGATCAAGATAATGGTGATCACAAACAGGTCAATGGTACTTCAAATCAATGTATTTTTTTCTTACTTTTTGAAAGGAGTTTAGTGTAATTTTTCTTTTCTTAAGAAAAAAAGACAAATTGGTTTATACAGCACAATGAATACATTGGGTCGGCCAGTAACAAAGAGCTTCTGGCTAGTGTGAATTACTCCTCTTCCCAATATGGCGGCCAGAAGACTAGCTGTTCTGATCTAAAAGTTGTTTGAGTCTGAAGATTAGGTAGCTAATGTAAACTAATATTTTGAATTTCCCCCTTTGATAATAAAAAAAGAGCCAGGCAGTATCAATGCATTTATTTATTTATTTATCTATTTATTTATTTATTTGTTTGTTTGTTAAGGTTTTTCGAGACAGTGTTTCTCTGTAGCTTTTGGAGCCTGTCCTGGAACTCGCTCTGTAGAACAGGCTGGCCTCGAACTCACAGAGATCCACCTGCCTCTGCCTCCCGAGTGCTAGGATTAAAGTCATGCACCACCACCACCCGGCTAATGCCAGCGTTTAGAAGGCAGAGGCTGGTGGATCTCTGTGAGTTCAAGGCCAGCCTAATCTACAGAGTGAGTTCCAGGATAGCCAGAGCTACACAGAGAAACCCTATCTGAAAAAAAAAGAAAGAAAGGAAAGATGAAAAAAGAAAGAAATCCTGTGATTATCAAAGATATAAGCAGGTTTTTTATGGATTTGGGGTTTTTGTTTTGTTTGTTTTTGAATGAAACAAGTATAAGATGGCTGATGGATTATTACATAGAAATCCTATCCCTGAGTGGGGCATGATGGAACATGCATGTAATCTCAACTCTTGAGAAACTGGGGCAGGCCAGGTAGTAGTGGTGCATGTCTTTAATCCCAGTGGGGAAGAGGGAGGCATAGGCAGGTGGGTCTCCGAGTTCCAGGCCAGCCTGGTCTACAGGATGAGTTCCTGGACAGCCAGGGCTACACCAGAAAACCCTGTCTGTGGGGAAGGTGTGGAGGAAAGAAGATTAGGCATTCAAGGCCAATCTCAGGTACGTGGTAAATTCAGGGCAGGGCAAGTTTGGGTTTCACAAGACTCTAATGGAGAAGGAGGAAGAAGGAAGGCATGGGAAGTTCTTCACGAAAATCATGAAAGGATGATTCTAGTCTCTGTAGTACCATAAGTAGTGCTCAACCTGTGCCTTCCAACCCCTTTGGGGGTCGAATGACCCTTTCACAGGGGTCACCTAAGACCATGGTGCATTAACAGTTATTTACATTACCATTCATATTAGTAGCAAAATTACATTTAGGAAGTAGCAACAAAATAATTTTATGGTTGGGGATCACCACACAGGAAGACCTGTATCAAAGGGTCGTGGTCATTAGGAAGGCTGAGAACGACTGCTGTAGGGTAAGAGCCCTTTCAGGATTGGCTTTAGAAAGCAAGGGCAGTGGATTCTTGGCCCCTCGGGAAGAAGGTTGCTTCCCTTTCTTTCCTGTCTGTTGAAGCAGGCATCCTTTTGTTTCCAGAGTTATCAGTCAAATTTCCTTTTTCCTTTTCTTTGAAACAATGTCTCATGCAAATCAAGCTTAACTCCAGCTCTTGATCCTTTGGCTTCCTCCTACCCCGTGCTAGATTCCCAGCCCTGCACCACACAGAAAGCACGCCAGAATAGAACCTGGTACCAGAGAGTGGGGTATTGTTGCTGTAATGGATTATTTAAAAATTGCTGCAGGATCCCCGGCGGTAGGCAGTGGGCACGGGGTCCCGAGAGCAGCCAGTCCCAGGCAGGGAGGGCTCATGAGCCATGTGGGCGGCAAGTGAGAGACAGACAGATAGGCACACCATGCTGATATATATTTAGTGGTTATGGAAGGAAAGGAGAAAGGGAGAGAGGGAGAGAGAGAGAGAGGGAGAGGGGGAGGGGGAGGGGAGGAGGGAGAGAGAGAGAGAGAGAGAGAGAGAGAGAGAGAGAGAGAGAGAGAGAGAGAGAGAGAGAGAGAGAGAGAGAGAGAACCTAAGCTGCCTCTCTGAGAGCCGGAAAAGAGAGAGACTAAGGCTGCAAGCAGTAAGGAAGACTTGCCTGCCTCAGCGGGTGGGGGAGGGAGTAGGCGTGGCTTGTCTTTTAAAGAGACAGATCATTACAGCTGCGACTGACCAGTTGCTTTGGGGAAGATGGAGATCTGCCTTGAAAAGTTTCAGAGGGGAGCAAAGACCAAAGACCCCAACGATGCCTACTTTGCCAGTTATCTAGAATCTTTTTTTTTGTTGTTTTTTGTTTTGTTTTGTTTTGTTTTGAAAGGCAGGCCTTCTCTGTGTATCCCTGGCTGTCCTGGGAAGGAACTCACTCTGTGTACCAGGCTGGCCTCAAACTCATAGCAATCCTCCTGCCTCTGCCTCCAGAGTGCTGGGATTAAAGGTGGGCGCTACCACACTCAGCTGCATCTAGAATCTTATCCAATAAAACATGCTCATCTACAAGCCTGTGAGTGTCTATAAAAACACCTGTGCTCCCGGGGAGGGCAACCCTGGGGCCTGGAGAAGGGAAGGGTGCATTCGGGCTGAGTGCTCCTACAGGTGACCCGGGTGAGGTCCTATGCAGGCTGCAATTTCTATTAATCTAGTGAGTCAAGAGTACAATAGCCTGACGAGAAGAAGGGGTCCTCACCAAACATTCTAAACATTCCACAAGGCCCCTGGGGAAATGCCTGGTTTAGGAGTTTTCAAGCAGGAAAGAGAGGCCTTCTGCCTCCTTTTGTCTGGAGGAAGAAAGCAAGGAATGAACTTTGTACACAGTGGCCTTGGTGAGTACAGACCAGGCCCTGAACTTAAAGCAAGCCTTTATCTGTGAAAGCCAAAACGAACAAAATGCCCCCAGAGGAGAGTCCCGGAGGACTGGAAGAATGCCTCAAGGGTTGAAAACATGCTAACTCTGTGACTCCAGAGCCTGCAGATTTTACAAAGAATGGAATTTTAACCAGGTGGTGGTGGTGCACTCCTTTAAACCCAGCACTCAGGTAGAAGAGGCAGGCGGATCTCTGTGAGTTCAAAGCCAGCCTGATCTACAGAGTGAGTTCCAGGGCTGACTCCATAGCTACTGGGACACCTTGTCTTGAAAAACCACACACACACACACACACACACACACACACACACGAATGGTAATTTATTGGTTCTAGATTTTTGGTTCTAGATTTGGGAAGTTTGTCAAGGTGTCAGATGGAGAGAGCCTTCCTACTGCCTCAATGTGGACACATGAGCAGACACCCAAATGAGTAAGGGGCCATTGTTGTAATTATAAATCTGCTGACCAGCCCCGTCACCTGGGTACCCTGTTCCTTTAAGAGACAAGCCCCACCGCCCACTCCCAATGCCCCCCTCAAATGATCTCCCTCCTGCTCTCTTCCTCTTTCTCTCTGTCCTTCTTCTGAAGAGGCAGCTTCTGCCTCTCCCTTTTCCCTTTTTTCTCTCTCTCAATCTCTCTCGTGCGCGCTCTTCCCTCCATAACCGCCTTATCCTTATACCCTTCCCAATACCCACTAAGTAAACTCTACCCAAGCTCTCTCTGCATGGTGTGTCTGCCTGCCTCCTACCTCTCGCAGCCCCTGATGGGACTGGCCTCGGGCCACCAGCCTAGGTCCCCCACACCAGCAGGGGAACTTGGCACACTGCTAAAATCATAACAGCCAGGCTCCTAGATGAGGAACTCACAGTACTGCCATGAGGGCTGTAATGAATTTGTAAGGTGGAACCCTAATGATCTAAACTCCTCTTAGTATGGTCACAATAGCAATTAAATTTGAGCTCCTCCCCCCCCTCTGAGTTTGACGTAGCCTAGCCTGGCCTTGAGCTCACTACGTAACAGGACAACCTTGAACTCCTGAATGTTCTGTTTGTGTTTCCTGAGTGACAGCCATGGTGGCTAAGAGTCCTGAAGGAAAGGAGAAGCATTCTAACTACAGCAGTAACCAAGTCTTTTGAAGCCTGAGTTTCTACACTAAAACGAGAGACTCACACATCCTATGTCCTTGAGAGAAAGCTCTCGTTTCTTGTGTCGTTTGTAGGATCCCAGTTCATGTCTGTCTCGCTCATCTAGCTTATTCCTAAAGTCCTTTTCTTTGTAGCTTTGTTATCTTTTAAAGAGTAATTCATCTCATAGTTAGGAATGGTTTGTGTTATGGAGTACTCACCCGAGAAGACTGCTCAGACACAGGGGTAAGCCCATAGAAAGTCTTCATTAGCTGGCTGGCAACTGCTCCGGAGATTTGGGGAGCCCAGTGTAGCACCGAGCCTTTCTCTGGGTGAGCGCTCAAGCACAAATAAAACGCGTGTTCTAGGTTGACACAGTTCAGTTAACAGCGGCTAGCCAGGTGGAAAGCATCCAAAGAGCACACTTAGTCACCATTAGTAATGTCCACCATGTAGTCTAGGGCCCAGGAACATGGCTGTGCCCTGATGGGTGATGGGCAAGGCAGACTCACCAGTGCCTGGATAAGAAGAACCGCTGTGTTAACCAGCAAGGTGGGCCAGCCGGGCGTTAGACTCAGTCAGAAGAACTGCCGAGATGAAATGCTTTGGATAGTGGACAGATTCCATCCGCACCCTTGTAAGTCCTCTCACTTTAATTTGAGCTGTTCCCGGTCACAATGGGCGGACAGTCTAACCAGCAATCCCAGCCAGTTATTGGCTAGAAATGACTAACTCTCCCCAAGGTCCTTTCCTGTGGCATAGAATCTGATTCCCCAGGCTTTCCCTGTTTTCAAAAGGCCGGTCCTTTCTTAAGGAGTTTTTCAGGAAGTTCTAGCTTTACAACTCTAATCTTTGCGATGGAAACTCCCTTGTTCCTGACAACGAGGGGCCCAGCCACAGAGCACACATAGAATTATAAACTATGTAATCCTATCTCAAAAGATAAACTCCCACATCTTTTCTTTCTCCAATATGATCAGACACTTAAAGTGGGGGCGGTAGTTTGAATGTAATTGGTCCCCATAGGCTCGTAGTGGGTGGCACTCTTAGGAGGTGTGGCTTTGTTGCTATAGGTATGGATGGCCCTGTTGGAAGAAGTGTGTCACTGTGGGAGTGAGCTTCAAGGGCTCATATATGCTCAAGCTGCCGCCAGTGTCCCAGATCACTTATCAAGATGTAAAAGTCTCAATTCCTTCTCCAGCACCATGTCTGTCTGCATGTCACCAGTCCCACCGTGGTGATAACGGACTGATCCGCTGAACTGTAAGTCACCCAATTAAATGTTCTCCTTTAGAAGAGTTGCCATGGTCATGGTGTCTCTTCCCAGCAACAAAAACCCTAACTAAAGAGTTCAAGGCCAGCCTGGTCTACAGAGTGAGTTCCAGGACAGGCTGCAAAGCTACACAGAGAAACCCTGACTCAGAAAGAAAGAAAGAAAGAAAGAAAGAAAGAAAGAAAGAAAGAAAGAAAGAAAGAAAGGAAGGAAGGAAGGAAGGAAGGAAGGAAGGAAGGAAGGAAGGAAGAAAGAAAAGAAAAGGGAATATGGATGGGGCTCCTGGTTTATAACCATGTTTGGTATCACCTCCCCTGTATCTGTCTTTATCAGTTCCCAGGAACATTCCATGTTCCAACCCCAGTAAGCAGCAGAACTTGGCAGCCTCAGACACAAGATTCTGTCTGTAGCGTCAAGGAAACAAGAAAGAGGTTATGGAATCTCCTTCTGAGATTAAGGAAATCCATTGAGGCCAGGTTTATGTCAGGGATGTCTTTGCATATGTAGGACCCAGCCATGACAAGCTCAAGAGAGGCCTGAGTCTCAATAGTTTATCCTGATTCCAAGAAAGACCACAAACTGAGACCACCCAGGCACCACCCAGGAGCAGACCGTCCAGGGGAAATTCCTAACAACTGTTGTAGATACTCTCACCTGCCAGCACACACCCATCGCTTTTCATCAGGACACTCCTAGACAAATGCAAGCCAATCATGGCTCCTGAACCTTAGAAATCCCTCACCCCAACCTTTGCTACTACAAAAACCCAACCCCAACTGAGCTCGGGGCTCTCTGATCACTCAGAACTTGGACACACAGAGAGTATGAGTTTGTAAACTTGTGTAAAAATAAAGGCTCTTTGTTTTTACATATAGGACTCGGTTTCCTAGTTGGTTTTGGGGGGACTCTGTGACCTGGGCATAACACACGGAGGCCTGGGGGGGCATTGTGTGAAGATGTAAAGGTAAAGCCTGGATTGACTTGGAAACCCCAAGATACTGGAGATGACAGAGTTACAGGATATTTACCAAGGAAATCTGCTAACAGGAGTAAAACCAGCCCAAGAGAAAGAAGTGTGTTGCAGTCAACAAAGCTGAAAGGAGTTGGAAATCTGAAAAGCATTTTAACATCAGACATGGAAATGCAGAGTTTAAAGTTTGCCCAGCTATTTTTTTTTGGTCTCACTTTGGTCCAGTATTTCCTCATTATGGACCTCTTCCTCCTTTTTGGAATAGTAATGTATATCCTGCACCATTATATGTTAGAAGTTGATGTGGGATTCCCCTCAATATGCTGTGAATACCATTGATTAATAAAGAAATTGTTAATCCCAGCACTTGGGAGGCAGAGGCAGGCAGATCTCTGTGTGTTCGAGGCCAGCCTGGTCTACAAGAGCTAGTTCCAGGACAGGCTCCAAAGCTACAGAGAAACCCTGTCTTGAAAACAAAACAAAAAAAAAATAAAGAAACTGGCTTGGCCTGATAGGATAGAACAGAGCTAGGCAGGAAAAACTAAACTGAATGCTGGGAGAAGGAAGGCAGAGTCAGGGAAGAAGCCATGGAGCTGCCACCAGAGACAGACACACTGAATCCTTGCCAGCAGGCCACGGGTGTCATGGTAAAATATAAGATAATGAAGATGGGTTGATTCTAGATGTAAGAGCTAGCTAGCAATACACTTAAGTAATTGGCCAAGCAATGATTTAACTACTACAGTTCTGTGTAGTTATTTCAGGAGTCTGGGCAGCCGGGAAATGAACAAGAGGCCTCTTGTAAGTGTGTAATCTGCTTTTTCATTTTGATTTTACAGGGATTATAGTTAGGAGATTGCATGAGTCTAAGAAGAGACTTTAAACTTTGCACTTTTAAACAGGGTTGATACAATGATAGACAATGGGGACTATTGAAGTTGGACTACATGGATTCTGCATTATGATATGGCTACAAGTCTATGGGGGCCAGACAGTGAAATGTGGTTTAAATGGAAATTTGCCTGATAGGCCCATAGGGTGTGGCACTGTTAGGAGGTGTGGCCTTGTTGGGGTGGGTGTGGTTTTGTTGGAGGAAGAATTAGTGGGGATGGGCTTTGACGTCCCAGATGCTCAAGTTGGGGGCCGGTATCTTATTCTCTTCTTGTGGTCTGCCAATCCAGATGCAGAACTCTCAACTCCTTCTCCAGAACCGTGTCTGCCTTCATGCTGCCTTGCTTCCTTCCCACCATGAGGATAATGAACTAAACCTCTGAACTGTAAGCAAGCCCCAATTAAATATTTCCTTATAAGAGTTGCCATGGTCATAGTGTCTCTTCATAGCAATAAAAACCCTGATTATGACAGTGGGAAATGCTGCCACCCACCTGGAAATGGTATCTCTAAAAAGTAGCAAGTTCTTATATCTTCCCCTGAAGTCAGTTTTCCCAGCATTTGTCTGAGTGTTGGTCTCTCATTCGGACTACTTCCTAAGGAAGGGATCTCTGTTTTTGATTGAATCAACACAAATCTGGCATCTGACTGAGATGTTTTTGTGCTAGGATGTCCATTCTAGTTATAACATACCTTGGACTGAGCAACTCAGAAAGCTTTGTGGACCCCAGATGGGTTGCCCAGTGAAGGTGAGTTACCACAATCTTGCTAGTTGTTTCTGGTAGGATGATCTTGCTAGTTATTTCTGGTAGGATGATCTTTCCACCTGGTATCCTCTACCAATCTGTAGGTTTGAATTGTCCATTTCTTCTTTACTACAGAGTCAATATGCCCCACTGTCTTTAGGACCATTTGTCAGACAGCCAGGTCAGCAGCTGGTAGTGAAGGATAACAAATCATAGGGGAAGCCAAATAGTCTCTAGGAAATCCAAGATTTTCTAATGTCCTTTCTTTAATCATGGAGAAGCCCTCTTTCTCTATAGGTTATACTGTGGACATACCCAGTAGTAAAAGCACAGTAACTGTCCACACATATGATGGTGGACTTTTCTTTTCCTGTCTGCGAACCTCGGTCAGATCAATCTGTTCTCTTATTTGGGCCGAGGTACCTGACTTGGTCTCTGTCTTAGTTAGGGTTTCTTTCTCTGTGAAGAGACACCATGACCACAGAAACTCTTATAAAGGAAAACATTTAACTGGGGCTGATTTACAGTCTAGAGGTTTAGTTCATTATCATCATGGTGGGAAGCAAGGCATTGTGTAGGCAGAAACAGTGCTGGAGAAGGTGCTGAGAGTTCTACATCTTGATCCGCAAGCAGCAGAAGACTAGTATCACGTTGGGCATAGCTTGAGCGTATATGAGACCTCAAAGCCTATCCCCACAGGGACACAGATCTTCCAACAAGGCCACACATACGCCAACAATATCAGACCTCCTAATAGTACCACTCCATATGGGTCAACCATTGAAGCACATGAGTCTGTGGGGGCCATTCCTATTCCAACCACCCCAGGCCCAACTCATTGCTGTTAAAATAACGATTGTAGCTTCTACATACCTGGTTTCATCTTTTATCTCATACAGCCATGGATGAGCTCTTATGAGTCATCATCAGGCAAGAGAGTAACAGGGTTGATAGCAGTGGATTTCTCAAACTGGACCCAAAGGCAGTTCAGGAGTAGGGCCTGGTAAGTGGGTCACATAGTCATTAGACAGCCAGCGTTGGTGGTCCTCAGAGGAGAGTCTCAACGACATGGAGTGATTTGACTTAAAAGATCCTGACGTGGAGTTAACTCGCTTGTTTTTCATTAGACTAGCAGTAGCTGCCACAGCCCTTAGGTGGGCCATCCTATGGCTACATTGAGGGTACAATTATTTGGACAGGTATGTCACAGGGTGTTTCATGGCCCCAAAGTTTGGGTTAAAACCCCTCCTGTCTTTTGTTTCGTGGACAAACTGATCTTGAGACATCTGGAAGTGCTAGGACTGGAGTCAAGGTCAGAGATGTTTCTAAAGGCTCAAAAAAAATTTTTTTTCACTATCTGGGTCAGACTGGATGGCAAAGGAAATCATTTTAGCATCTGTCTTTAATCCTTCTAAAAAGGACCTAGAAAAAAAATCTCCTTGGTCAGTGTTGGAGAGAAGGGATAATCCCATTTTGTCCCATTTGTCTGGCAATGATCTCATGCCCAGCCCAGGGGCAGTTTTTCTTCTTTTTCCAGAATGGTGAGTTTCTAGTTATACAGGATCATTAGTTTAAAAGAAGACATAAATTATGAAAAAGGAAGAAGAGGAACTTTCTGTTTTCCTTCAGGCTCAGCCCAGGGGAGCTTCCCCCTTCCCAGGGGCTGCTTAGAGCAGGTAAGGCGTGGAGGGAATGCTCACCTTTTTGCTCAGTAGGTGGCAGCTGGCCCAGGATGAGAGTCCTGGCCCCTCCCCACCTCCACAGTAGGTGGCAGCTGGCCCTGGATGTGAGTCCTGGCCCCTCCCCACCTCTGCACAGGAACCAACCCTGACCCTTGAGCCTGGAGTCAAACAATTAAACAAGCAAGCATTTTTGGGCTCCCATAGTGGGATAGATGGAGGTTTGGTTTGGTCTCTCTGGGGTGACCGGGGCAGAGCGAAAGGATTCAAGTCTCCAAGAGGAGGGGCACAGGTCTCAAACCAGGAGGTTCTCACACCAAAGAAAGTCACAGGGCAATATAGGAAAACAGAACTGACAGAAAGACACATATGGAGAGACATACAGGGTAAAGACAGCCAGGAGCAGCCACACACAGCCCTACACCTGAACAGACAGGTGTCTTGCAGGTGTCTTGCAGGTGTCTTGCATGGATACCAGAAACTGGATCAGTGGCTGCATCTTAACTCTCTTGTATGTTCAAATGGAAGGTGCCTTAACCAGACCCAACCTTCAGAGGTGACTCTACTGATATTTCATTTGTAATCTAGCAAATAAAGCTTGCCTGAAGATTAGAGTGCAGAGCTAAACCACTAGATAGGCAGGCAGTGGTGGCACAGTGGATCTTTAATCCCAGCACTCAGGATGCAGAGGGCAACGGATCTCTGTGAGTTCGAGGCCAGCCTTGGTCTACAAGAGCTAGTTCCAGGACATGCTCCAAAGCCACAGAGAAACCCTGTCTCAAAAAACCAAAAACCAAACAAACAAAACAAAAACCAAACAAAAGACAGGAATGATATGACTGGACAGGAAGAGGAATATAAGGCTGGATGAGTCAGGCACGCAGGGCAGTCTGAAGTGCAGTCTGCAGCAGTCAGAGGACAGAATCGCTTTTTTGGTCTGAGGATTCGGTAGAGGTAAAAGGTCTCTCTGGTGTATGACTGCACTGCTTCTCTGATCTCAACTTTCACTCTCTAATATCTGACTCCAGGTTTTTATTAAGAACAATTAGAATTCATGCTACAAGTGGCAGACTATGTGACTTTCTCATTTGTTTCCTTTTAGGAGCAAGGTACCAGATTCCTCTGAAGTACTAGGCAGTGACTGATAAAAGGGAATCTTGGGGACTTGGAACTTCGGTTATACATCCCCTGGGAGCTCCTTGACCACCACACTCTTCTTGCTCCAAGGAGCTCTGAGCACACACACCATCCCCTCCCCAACCACCCCCAACCCTGCCAGTGTTTCAAGGTCTCTGGGGATCTTAGCAGGACCTCCAAAACTGTTGTGGGGTAGCTACCAGAGAAGACTGCTCAGACACTGGTTTAACTCAATAGAAAGTTTTTATTTGCCAATAATGATGTGGTTTTTATCCCTCCAGGTTGGTGCCATGAAGATCTTGTTACCAGGTGACAGTATTAAGATGACATGGAACCTTCAGGAGGTGGGACCTGGTGGTTGGTAGGACCTTAGGACAACTGAGAAGTACCATGGAGGAGTTTGGGGGTCCCACCTTACGGAGACATGGAGGGTTTTTTGCTCATAGATGTGCACTAGGGGAGTCTGGAATGTTAAATACACAGGGCTGTTCCTTCAAGGGAAAGGATGCAAAACCTTTTTCTGCCCAGAAGGCTAGAGTGGATGTGCCTTCTAGTCTGGTAACATTTGTGCAATCTATGTGACTGAAGATTTTCTGGCGCCTAAGCTTTCTCCAGACCCATTCTTGCAAAACTGTTTTTCCACAGTCAGTCTATAGAAGTTATCCCTATTTTGCCAGGGGTGGTGGCGCACACCTTTAATCCCATCACTTGGGAGGCAGAGGCAGACAGATCTCTGTGAGTTCAAAGCCAGCCTGGTCTACAAGAGCTAGTTCCAGGACAGGCTCACATACAATAGAAAGTAGAGAGAGGTAGCAGGAAGTAAATATGATCAAAATATTTTGTCTGCATGTGAATTATTTTTCAAAGAATAAAATATTTAAAAGAGAAGCTTATGGTAGTTTGTTTCTTTGTTTGTTCTTTTGTCTTTTCTTTTGTTGTTGTTTGTCTTTTTGAGACAGGATTTCTTTGTGTAGTGATGGCTGTCCTAGGACTCTTTCTGTAGACCGTGTTGGTTTCAAACTCAGAAATCTGTCTTCCTCTGCCTCCCAAATGCTGGGATTAAAAGGTGTGTGCTAGCCGGGCAGTGGTGGCGCACGCATTTAATCCCAGCACTCAGGAGGCAGAGGCAGGCGGATCTCTGAGTTCGAGGCCAGCCTGGTCTACAAGAGCTAGTTCCAGGACAGGCTCTAGAAACTACAGGGAAACCCTGTCTCGAAAAACAAACAAATAAATAAATAAATAAATAATAACTAAATAAATAAATGGTGTGTGCTACTTCAGTCCAGTAGCACTTGCGGTTTGAATAAAAATGGCCCCCCAATGAATGTTTGAAAAGTTGGTTCCCAGTTGGTTGAACTGTTTGAGAAAGATTAGGAGTTACACCCTTGTTGGAGGATATGTGTCACTGAAGGTGACCTTGGGATTTCAAAAGCCAATATCATTCCCAGTTATTTCTCTCTCTCTGCCTCCAGATCGCGAGTCATGTGTAAGTTCTCAGTTACTGCTCTAGTGCCACATTCGCCTGCCTGCTACCATGCTCCTATCATGAAGGTCATGGACTCTACTAGCTTTTGGACCCTTTGGAACCATAGTTCCCAAGTTAAATGCTTTCTTTTATAAATTGCCTTGGTCATGGTGTGCCTTCACAGCAATAGAGAAGTAACTAAAATAAAACTAAACTTCAAGATAAAGAATATGACTTTGGTCAGGCAGTGGTGACCCATGCCTTTAATCCCAACATTAGGGAAGCAGAGACTGGTGGATCTCTGTGAGTTCAAGGCCAGGCTGGTCTACAAGAGCTAGTTACACAGAGAAACCCTGTCTCAAAAAATATATATATTACTTTGATGGCAAGAAAGATGGCTTAGTCAGTATAGTACTTGTATGCAAGCCAGGACCTGAATTCATATACCTAGGAACCACATAAAGAGTTCAGCATAGGCCTGGAGAGATGGCTCAAAGGTTAAGAGCACTGGCTGCTTTTCTAGAGGTCCTGAGTTCAACTCCCAGTAACCATATGGTGGTTCACAACCATCTGCAATGAGATATGGTGCCCTCTTCAGGCAAGGAAGCATACCTGCAAGCAGAACACTATATACATAACAAATAAATAAAAATCTTTTTAAAAAAAAAAGGAGGCAGAATAGCCTGGTTTACAAGAACTAGTTCTAGGACAGCTGTTACGTGGAGAAACCTTGTCTCAGAAAAAAAAGGTGGAGCCGGGTGGTGGTGGCACACACCTTTAATCTCAGCACTGGGGAGGCAGAGGCAGGTAGATCTCTGTGAGTCCGAGGCCAACCTGGTCTACAAAAAAGCTAGTTCCAGGACAGGCTCCAAAGCTACAGAGAAACCCTGTCTCAAAGAAAAAAAAAAAAAAAAGAGAAAAAAAAAGGTGGGGGGGAGTCCAGCATAAGGGCACATCTTTTTTGTTTGCTTGGCTGGTTTTGCTTATGATTTTTCAAGACCAGAATGGCCTTGAACTCAGAGATTAGCCTGGCTCTACATCCGTGCTGGAACTAAAGGTGTGTGCCACCACACCCGGCCATAAGGGTACACATTTGCCATTTTAGCACTGGGGAAGTAGAGACTAGTACCTAGGGTTACCTACCTATATGCCAACCTAGCCTAGTCAGTGAGCCCCAGTTCTGGGGACAAACTATATCTAAAAAGGCTCCTGAGAAACACCTAAGACTGATGTCAGCTCTACATGTATGAACAAACACACACTGTTGCCCAACCACACACATAAGAGAGTAGAACTTTGATTCATTGGATTTTTTTCCATACAGGGGATGGAACTTGGAACCTAGCACACACCAAGGAAGCCTTCTGTCACTAAGTAACATCTTTAACCCTTGAGATTTTTTTTTTGTTTTGTTTTGAGACAATGTTTCTGTACACATCCCAGGCTAGCCTAGAACTCACTATCCTGCCTCAGTGTGGGAATTACAGGTATGCATGACCATACCAGATCCCTGAATTTACTTGGTTTATATAAAAATTAATTACAAGCCAAGCAGTGGTGGTGCATATCTTGAATCCCAGCACGCAAGAGGCAGAGGAAGGAGTGCGAGGTCAGCCTGGTCTACAAGAGCTAGTTCCAGAACTGGCTCCAAAGCTGCAGAGAAACCCTGTCTTGGAAAACAAAACAAAACAAAACAAAAAATTACAGTCTAAAAATTAACAAGACTTTTATTAGTTACTATCATTTTTTTTTTAAATTATGGTTTATTTAACTTTATTTTATGTGCATTGGTGTGAAGGTGTCAGATCCCCTGGAACTGGATTTTCAGACAGTTGTGAGCTGCCATGTGGGTGCTGGGAATTGAACCTGGGTCCTCGGGAAGAGCAGTCAGTGCTCTTAACCACTGAGCCATCTCTCCAGCCCCTAGTTACTATCATTTTAAATTTATTCTTAATAGTTTTTGTTTATATTTGAGTGTTTTGCTTGCCTATATGGAAGGAGCAGAACAAACTCTATTTTGAAAAAGAACTCTATTTTAGACAGGACCTAACTGGGAGGGGGGGGCTTGGAGACAACACCTGCTTGCTGTGAACATCCTTGTAGGTATCTGATTAACCACTGTTTTAAAATTCCTGTCTGCTGACAGTCACTGTTTTGCAAATCCCCTTCACCCCAACCAATGAATTCAAAAGTTGTATACTTTATCCAATCCTGAAACACCAAGGCTTTTGCCACCCTGCTTACAGTTTTTACCTTTAAAATCCTCCTGGCAGTTCTCCTTGCTGTGTCTGAGTGTTGGAATACGGTCCGAGTTAGCTAACTTGTAGTCAAAATACCCCAGTGTGTTTGCATGAGATACCAGCTCTGTGGTGGTCTTGTCTGGAGGTCCTGTCACAAGATAACAATGTGCATATGTGTATTACTGCAGAAGCCAGGAAAGGGCATCTGATCGTGTGGAACTGGAGTTGGGGACAGTCTTGAGTTGCCATGTGGGTGCTGGTAACTGAACCCCAGTCGTTGGCAAGAGCAGCCAATGCTCTTAACCCCTGAACCATCTCTCCAGCCCCTACTTATTACTTCTTTTCCACCAAACTTGGGGAAGCAGCTGAATGTGTGTATTCTGTTTGTTTTGTTTTTGAAACACAACTCTCCTGTAGCACACAATAGTCTTCAGTTGCTCTGTAGCCCATTGTCTTAGTTTCTTGAGCAGATGGGATTCTCAGCTACAAGCATTGGCCACCACACACATCCAATCACCCCCTTACTTCTTCCTTATTTCATAGGATTTAATAATTTATTAGGCATGGTGTAGCTCAGGCTATCCTACAATATAGTATGTTGACCAGGGTGACCTTGAACGTACAGAGATCCTCCTGTTTCTGCCTCTCCAGTGCTAGGATTAAAGGTGGGCACTAAAGCCAATAGTTTGGAACTGATATGATGAAGCCTGTCTATAATAAGAGCACTGGAGAGGTAGGTCAGGAGTTCAAGGCTACCTTTGTTGGCATCCTGAGTCGGAGGCCAGCAGGAGCACAGGGGCCTCTACCACAGAAAGAGGGTGGGGCAGATTGCTACAGTCTCTAGGTTTCTTTGGGGGGAAAAGTTCCAGTTTTCTTTGTTTGCTGTGAGGAAATCTAGGTTCAGGGAAGTCAGACAGGAAGGCAGGCCAGAAACTAGTTCTGAGGCTCTTCCAGTATTCCCCAGCATCTCAGCAGGGCCAACTGCTGTCACCTCCTGTACCCCAAGAGAGGTCATTACTTTTTAAGCTCAAAGAACCCAAAACACTTTCTTGAGAGGGATTCCTTCTTCTATTTTTGACACGTTATCTAAAAAGTTTCTGCACCCCAACAAGCTTCTACCAATGCAATAATCAGACCAAATCAAACTGAGTTAGAAAAAGCCCAGGTTTAATTGATATCAACATTCCCAAATGCCTTTCCAGCCCCCCCCCCCAAGAGAGGAGGCCAGGAAGGAAGACTGTAAGAGCAGTTTAAATACCCTGTGGGTGTGGTCTTAAGTTTCCCTGGGGAGGGGTCATCCTTTGGTGGGCTTTCTCAGAGGTGGAGTCTGGACAGAGGCAACTCCCAGGGGAAGAGTCTTAGGGTGGAACACCCACCTGAACATTCCAGACTCCTATGGATGTGAGGGGCTGGGGTACGGCTTCGACCCAAACATTAAAATTCTTTGGATATATGGATGTCAAGGGCTGAGGTGAAGTTTCCATCCAAATAGTGTCATGTAGTTCAAGATTGTTTCTTTCCTGGCAAATGTATATATGTATGTGTTTAAAAATAGATTACCCTGGATAGTGTTTTCTATTTCCATCCATTTGCATGCAAAATTCAAGATGTCATTGTTTTTTAACACTGAGTAGTACTCTAATGTGTATATGTTCCACACTTTATCCATTCTTCCATTGAGGGGCATCTAGGTTGTTTCTGGGTCCTGACTATTACAAATAATGCTGCTATGAACATAGTTGAACAAATGCTTTTGTAGTATGATTGGGCATCTCTTGGGTATATTCCCAAGAGTGGTATTGCTGGATCCTGAGGTAGGTTGACTCCCAATTTCCTGAGAAACCGCCACACTGATTTCCAAAGTGGTTGCACAAGTTTGCATTCCCACCAGCAATGAATGACTGTTCCCCTTCCTCCACATCCTCTCCAGCATAGACTATCATTGGTGTTTTTGATTTTAGTCATTCTGACAGGTGTAAGATGGTATCTCTAAGTTGTTTTGATTTGCATTTCCCTGATAGCTAAGGAAGTTGAACATGACCTTAAATATCTTTTGGCCATTTGAACTTCTTCTGTTGAGAATTCTCTGTTCAGTTCAGTGCCCTATTTTTTAATTGGGTTAATTAGCATTTTAAAGTCTAGTTTCTTGAGTTCTTTATATATTTTGGAGATCAGACCTTTGTCTGATGTGGGGTTGGTGAAGATCTTCTCCCATTCAGCAGGCTGCCTTTTTGTCTTAATGACAGTGTCCTTTGCTTTACAGAAGCTTTTCAGTTTCAGGAGGTCCCATTTATTCATTGTTGCTCTTTTTTGTCTATGCTACTGTGGTTATACGTAGGAAGTGGTCTCATGTGCTCATGTGTTGCTGTCTACTTCCCACTTTCTCTTCTATCAGGTTCAGTGTGGTGAGATTTATATTGAGGTCTTTAATCCATTTGGACTTGAGTTCTGTGCATGGTGAAAGATATGGATCTATTTTCATTCTTCTACAGGTTGATATCCAGTTATGCCAGCACCATTTGTTAAAGATGCTTTCTTTCTTCCATTGTATAATTTTAGCTCCTTTGTCGAAAATCAGGTGTTCATAGGTTTGTGGGTTAATATCCGGGTCTTCGATTTGATTCCATTGGTCAATGTCTGTTTTTATGCCAATACCAAGCTGTTTTCATTACTGTAGCTCTGTAATAGAGTTTGAAGTTAGGGATGGTAATACCTCCAGAAGTATCTTTATTGTATAGAATTGTTTTGGCTATCCTGAGTTTTTTGTTTTTTCATATAAAGTTGATTATTGTTCTTTCCAGGTCTGTGAAGAATTTTGTTGGGATTTTGGTGGGGATTGCATTGAATCTATAAATTGTCTTTGGTAGAATTGCCATTTTTACTATGTTGATCCTACCAATCCAAGAGCATGGGAGATCCTTCCATTTTTTGGTATGTACTCACTCATTAGTGGACTCTAGCCATAAACAAAGGACATTGAGCCTATAGTTCAGAAGCCTAGAGAAGTCAAATAATAAGGTGAACCCAAAGAAAAACATATATAGATCCTCCTGGAAATTGGAACAAGATCGCCGGAAAAAATTTGCGAGCATGGGGGTGGGAGTGAGGTGTGGGGAAGGGGGAGCTGGGGAGTGAGAAGGGAGAAGGGAAGGATTGGGGAGAGCTTGGGGGAGTGGGAGGGTAAAGATGGAGGAAAGATGGATATGGGAGCAGGGAAGAAGATATATTAATTAGGGGAGCCATTTTAGGGTTGGCAAGAGACTTGGCTCTAGAGGGGATCCCAGGTGTCCACGGGGATGTTCCCAGCTAGGTCCTGGGCAGCAAAGGAGAGGGTGTCTGAACTGGCCTTGTCCCATAGTCACACTGATGAATATCTCGAATATCACCATAGAACCTTCATCCGGCAATTGATAGAGATAGAGACAGAGACCCACATCAGAGCACTGGGCTGAGCTCCCAAGGCCCAGATGAAGAGCAGGAGAGAGAAGATGAGCAAGGAAGTCAGGACCTAGAGGGGTTGGTCCACCCACTGAGACAGTGTGCCTGATCTAATGGGAGCTAACCAAATACAGCTGGACCGGGACTGAATGAGCATGGGATCAAACCGGACTCTTTGATTGTGGCTGATAATGGGGGCTGACTGAGAAGCCACTAATAATGGCACTGAGACCTGTTTCTACTGCATATACTGGCTTTTTGGGACCCTAGTCTATTTGGATGCACACCTTCCTAGGCCTGGATGGAGCGGGGAGAGCCTTGGACTTCCCACAGGGCAGGGTACCCTGCCCTCTCTTAAGATTGGAGGAGGAGGGAGGAGAGTGAGTTGGGGAGTAGGAGGGGAGAAAATGGAAATTTTTTAATGGAAAAATAAAAAAAATAAAAATAATAATAGATTACCCCAGCTGGGCATGATGTGGCACATGCCTTTAATCTAAGTACTCGAGAGGCAGAGGCGGGCAGAACTCTCTGAGTTCAAAGCCAGCCTGGTCTACAAAGCGAGTTCTAGGGCTTTTACACAGAGACACCCTGTCTCTTAAAAATTAATCAATTTAATTTGAATAGGGTACCCTGTAGCTCAGGCTGGCCTCAGTATGGATGTGCAGCGAAGGATGACGACTTGGCCTCTGCCTCACCTCACCCTCAGTGCTGAGATTGTAGGCATACACCTCCACACTGTGTTGCTTAAAGTATTAAAGTGGAGACAGAGAAGAACATTGGCTGTTCTTGCAGGGGACCCAAGTTCAGTTCCCAGGGCCCACATGGTGGCCCACAAATATCTATTAAGTCCAGTACCAGGGAATCTGATGTCCTCTTCTGACCTACCTACTCAGGCACCAGGCACACGTGTGGTACACATGCATAGATGTAGGCAAAACACTCATATGCATAAAAAAGTTGCTAGATGGTGGTGGCGCACACCTTTAATCTCAGCACTCAGGAGGTAGAGGCAGGTGGATCTCTGTGAGTTCGAGGCCAGCCAGGTCTACAGGGCAAATTCCAGGAGAGGCTTCAAAGATATACAGAGAAACACTGTCTCAAAAAACAAAATTAATTAATTAATTAATTAATTAATTAACGCAAAAATATTCTTATAAATATGGAAAGAAAATTAGCTTAGGAAAATATGTCTACAAAGCTACTTAATGGCTCCCACTTGCCTCCAGGTCAGTCTAAAGGGTGCACACCTTTAATCCCAGCACTTGGGAGGGAGGCAGAGGCAGGCAGATCTCTAGGTTTGAGGCCACTCTGGTCTGTGTAACAAGTTCCAGGACAGTCAGAACTACACAGAGAAACCGTATCTCGAAAAACAAATTAAAAAGAGAGAGAGAGAGATAGTTACTCACTACATGATTCTACTTGGCCTGGAACTCCCTAAATCAGTGTTTCTCAACCCGCCTAATGCTGCAACCCTTTAATTCAGTTCCTCATGTTGTGGTATCCTCAACCATAAAATTATTTTTGTGGCTACTTCATAACTGTAATTTTGCTACTGTTAAGAATGTAAATATCAGCCAGGTGGTAGTTGAAAAGCTTTTCTGGCCCGATAAGCCTCTCTGCTGATGCAGTAATCCAAATCAGACCAAATCAAACCAAATTAGAAAAGGGCCCAGATTTAATGGATATCAGCACTCCCTGGTGGCCTCTCAGGCCCCTCCCCCACTCGCCCTCCCCACCTCCTCTTCCCCCTCCCTGTTCCCACCCCCAGGAAGACAGACACATAGAGGGAGAAGGAGACACAGAGAGACCACGTGTTTGTTCTCTGGAGGGCATTTTAAATAGCCTGCGGGAAAGCCAGGAGGTGGTGGCGCAAGCCTTTAATACCAGCACTCAGGAGGCAGAGGCAGGCAGATCTCTGAGTTCGAGGCCAGCCTGGTCTACAAGAGCTAGTTCCAGGACAGGCTCTAGAAACTACAGGGAAACCCTGTCTTGAAAAAAAAAAAAAAAAGCCTGCGGGACTAGTGGTGCATGCCTTTAATCCCATCACTTGGGAGGCAGAGGCAGACAGATCTCTGTGAGTTCAAGGCCAGCTTGGTCTACAAGAGCTAGTTCCAGGACAGGCCCCAAAGCTATAGAGAAACCTTGTCTCTGAAAATCAAAAAAAAAAAAAAAAGGAATGTAAATATCTTATATGCAGGATATCTGATATGCGACCCCCATGAAAGGATCTTTTGACGCCCATGTTGAGAACTACTGGCCTACATAGACCAGTTTGTAGGGCCCAGCCATAACAGTCTCAACAGCAACTACCCAGGCACCATCCAGGAGCAGATCATCCAAGGAGAAAGTCCCTACTGTTCTGAAGGAAATACCTAACATTTCAACCATTGTAGATGGGAGCACCTGATGTCTCTCGGCACATACCCACCTTCTTTCACCAGAACACTGCTAGACAAATGTCAGCAATCTGGAGTCCTGAACCTTAGAAATCCCTTACCCCAACCTCTGCCAATACAAAACCCCACCCCAGCTGAGCTCGAGACTCTCTGATCATGCCACTGCTTTGGACACTTGGACAGTCCAAGTTCAAACTTGCATAAAGGTACTTTGCTTTTACTTATGGGACTCAGGCTCCTTTTTTTTTTTTTTTTTTTTTTACAGGATTTCTCTGTAGCTTTAGAGCCTGTCCTGGAACTAGCTCTTGTAGACCAGGCTGGCCTCGAACTCACAGAGATCTGCCTGCCTCTGCCTCTGCCTCCCGAGTGCTGGGATTAAAGGTTTGTGCCACCACCGCCTGGCAACATTCTTAATTTTTAAAACAAAATTCAGATTTCTCACCTAAGGCTAGGTATGAGATAATCTTTCAAGTTGTTCTTCCAAAGGAGGATTTGAAATTATGATGTGGGCTTGAATGTGAATAAGTGACCCATGACTGCATGACAGATTCTGCCCCGTGATGAGTGGTTTTCACTCCGTAGCCCAGACTGCATCCTGATGTCTTGATGATCTTCCTACCTCACCCTCCCCAAGTGCTGAGATCACAGGCATGAGCTATCATGTCTAGCTCATGCCTAGCTAAAATAGTTCTTATTTTCAACAAGGTTGAATGCAAAATGGATAGAAAGAAGGGGGTAAGGAAAGGAGGCCAGGGGTGGGAGAGAGAAGGGTAGAAAATGAACAACCAGCGCCGATGAAAGGCACAGAAAAAGGTACTGTCATTTGTATGTATGGCAGTGATAAGAGTATAAATTAGTAAGTTGCTAGAAAATTAAAGCTTGATTTGTAATGTTATACCCATCATTCTAACTTCAGAAGTCTATAGGATCAGGTGTATATTAAAGATGAAACCATAAATAATTATAGTTCCATAAATAATTTAATTCCAGAACCTGGGGAACAGAAGCACATAGATCTTTGTGAGTTTGAGTCCAGCCTAGTCTAGAAATAGGATAGCTAAAACAATGTTGAATAATAAAAGAACTGCAGGAGGTATCGCTACCGTCAATCTCAAATTGTACTATGGATCTATAGTAATAATAACATCCTGGTATTGGCATAAAAAAAGACACATTGATCAATAGAAGTGAGTTGAAGATCCAGACAGAAGTCTTAGGAATTTTCCTAATGCAAGCTCTCTGCTGATGCAAAAATCCCAATCAAACCAAATCACAACAAGCCAAATTAAAGGATATCCAGGTTTAATGGAATTTCTGCATTCTCCGGTGGACCCTAGGGGAATCAGGAAGCCACGACCACGAGGTGAGTGGGGGGAGAAAAGGCTACACAGGGACTTTCCAGGGAGCAGTTTAAATAGATTGGGAGAGTGGTCAAGGTTTGGAGGGCTGCCTTGCCCCTGGAGGGGTCAAGGTTTGGCGAGCACAGGGATGGGGCTCCAAAGATGGAGGCCAGAGACCGGGACTTACAATAAGTCCACACACCATATTGATAATTGGTTTTAAACAAAGAAGTCAGAAATACACACTGGAAAAAGGACAGCATCTTCAACATTGTCAAAATGGATGGCTGCACATAGAAAAATGCAAATAGAACCATATTTATCACCCTGCACAAAACTCAACCTCAAATGGATTAAGGACCTTCACATAAGGCCCAGTATGCTGAATCTGGTAGAAATATCGGGAAATAATCTTGAACTCATTGACACAGGAAAAGACTCTCCGAACAGAATACCATTAACAAAGGCATTAAGACCAATAATTAATGAATGACCTCATGAAGTTGAAAATCTTCTGTATAGCAAAGTACACCATCATTCTGACAAAGCAGCAGATTACAGAATGGGGAAAAAAATCATTACCAATTATCCATAGATAAATCTAAAACACCTAAAGAACCTAAAAAAAAAAAACCCTGAACAACAAGAAAACAAATAACCCAATTTAAAAAATGGGGTATAGATTTGAACAAACAGTTCTGACGTTTTGAAAACTGAAACACAAATGGCTGAGAAACACTTAAAGAAATGTTCAACATCTTTACTTGTCAGGGAAATACAAACAAAACTACTTTGAGATTTCATCTTATCCCAGTCAGATGGCCAAGATCAATAAAGCGAAAGGCAGTTTATGCTTTTGAGGATATGGGGTAAGGGGAACACTGATTAATTTCTGGTGGGAGTGCAAACTTGCACGGCCCATAGGAAATCAGGGTGGCAGTTCCACACGTAGCTGGGAATAAAAGACCTCAAGATCCAGCTAGACCACTCTTGGGCATCTACTCAGAGGATTCTGTTTCCTTCCAGACATTCGTGCAGCCGTGTTCCTTGCTGCTCTCATACATCACCAGGAACTGGAAACAGTCTCGATGTCCAGAAAGTGAGGAATGAACAATGAAAATGCAATGCAGTTAAGAAGGAAACATTACTGTTTTTTTTTTAAAGTGAAATAAGCCAGGTGGTGGAGGAGCACACATTTAAACCCAGCACTTAGGAGTTCAAAGCCAGCCTGGTCTACAGAGTGAGTTCCAGGACAACCAAGATTGTTACACAGAGAAACTCTGTCTTGAAAAAAACAAAACAAAACAAAAGAACAAAAAACAAGAAAGAAAAAAATGAAATGAGATGAAAAAAAGAAAGAAGAGGAAAAAACCTGAAATAATGAGATTTGAAGGTAAATGGATAGAACTAGAAAGAAAGAAAAAATCATCCCAGGCTGGAGAGAAGGCTCAGTGGTTAAGAACCCAATCACCTGGCCAGCATTTAATTACAGCTCGCTTCAAATTTGGCTTTAAACTCAATCACTGGGATTAACACTACCATAGTAGAAACTCCTTAAAATATATACTATGTAAAAGAAACCTATATGTAATCACCAAAGAACAGTGGAGACAAAGCTCCAACCAGACATCTCTTGCCACCAAGTGAAACTTCCAGTGCCAGGAATGGGTTGTATCTAATTGAGTTACTGGTCGAAAGGACCCCATGGAAACCCCCAAAGGACTCAGGCTATTTCCAAGACTGTTAGTTGCTCCCCACAAACTGACAGTAAGACCCTATTGCTGAAGATAACACTTACACATCTCGTTGAACACAGAGAAGTTGAGCTGGTGCCAAACTGGAGCCTTCACTCCAACTGGCTTGTCCTTTTGGTTTGATTTGGTTTGGTTGCTTTGTTTGTTTGTTTTTTCAAGACAGGGTTTCCCTGAGTAACAGTCCTAGATGTCCTGCAACTAGCTCTTGTAGACCAGGCTGGCCTCAAACTCACCTGCCTCTACCTTCCTAGTGCTGGTATTAACGGTATGTGCCACCACCACCCAGCTAGTCATTTTCATAGTACTAGAAGGCACTGTGCACACTACCAGAGGAGAAAGTAGACACCAACCCAGCTATAAGCGCTTTGATCTACAATAGTGACCTGACTCCATAATAATGCTGGTGCAACCCTGTCACAGAGCTGTGGGAGTAACCTGGTGCAGGAGGTTCTTCTCTCTATGTGTTGTTTTCATTGGTTGAATAGAGAAACTGCCTTGGCCTTTTGATAGGGCAACACTTAGGTAGGCAGAGTAGACAGAATAGAATGCTGGGAAGAAGAGTCAGAGAGAGCCGCCATGGAGATACCAGGTCAGACATGCTGAATCTTTCCCGGTAAACGACGACCTCGTGGTGACATACAGTTTATTAGAAATGGGTTGAATCAAGATGTGAGAGTTAGCCAATAAGAGGCTAGAACTAATGGGCGAGGCAGTGTTTAAATGAATACAGTTTCTGTGTGATTATTTTGGGTGTAAGCTAGCAGAGCAACTGGGTTGACAAGCAGCCTGCTCGTTTGTTCTTGTTAGAGACTCATGGTGAGCTAGCCAGCAGCTGGAACAAAGGGGCACCCGCATTCCATGTTACAGTAACCAATCACTATCTGATTGGATTTAAGGCCCACTCCATGACATGGAACCCATACTTGACACTGTTTGAGCAGACAAAAATCTGAGACTAAATAGGCCACGGACCTAATAGAAAACTAAATGTTAATGAATTGCTAAAGGAGCATAGCAATATAACCTTTTTAGCAACATTCTGTTATACCCATAGATCAGGTCTCGTTCATCCATCACCAGGGAAGCTTCCTGCTGAAATAGATAGGAACTAAAACACAGACCCACAACTGGACAATGTACAGAGAGTGAGAGTCCTTGGAACACTGTGTCCTAAAGATTCTAAAAGTCAGTGGTCCTCTGACCTCCACATGTTTACCATGTCATGTATGAGCACACACCTACAAACACATATACCTGCCAAAATGTAGCAACAACAAAAAAGGAAAATTCTCACCTCATCAGTAATTAATCTCTTCTACACCATCTGTTAGAACGACTCATGAGCACCTCATTCCTGTCTATGATGGGACTTTAATGGGACCAGCCCTGTGCAGGATTCATGCAAGGAATCACAGCTGCTGAAAGCTGAGGGCAATGACCATGTCATGTCTGGAGGATTTGTGTGTGCATGTGTATGAATGTGTGCATGCATGCTTGTGTATGAATGTGTGTGTGCATGTGTATGAATATGTGTGTGTGCCTGTGTAGGAATATGTGTGTGCATGTGTAGGAATATGTGTGCATGTGTGTGCATGTGTATGAATGTGTGTGTGTGCACGTGTGTATTGACATATAGTCTAAAGTATTTCAGGATGAGCTTGTTTCTGGTTGTCTTTTTGTCAATTTAGCACAAACCTAGACATATTTGGAAAGAGGGAACTTCAATTGAGAAATGCCCCCACTATCTTGACCTGTACTGCATTTTCTTGATTCGTGATTCATGTGGACACAGCTCACCATGGGTAGTACCACCACTGGGATAGTGGTTCTGGGTTCTCAAAGAAAGCAGCCAGTAAACAGGACTCCTCCATGGCCTCTGTAGCACTTGCTGCCCTGAGTTCCTGTCCTGACTTCTAAGGACTACAAGCTGTAAGATGAAGCAAACCCTTTCCTCCCCAAGTTACTCTTTGTCATGGTGTTTTATCAAAACTATAGAAACCCTAACTAAGACAGTTTTTAACAAGGAAGCCAAGGATTGAACATTAAAATTATTTTTATTGAGCTACATATTTTTCTCCCCTCCCCTGCCCTTCTGCCCTCTCCCATGATCCCCATGCTCCCAATTTACTCAGGGGATCTTGTCATTTTCTACATCCCATGTAGATCAGATTCCATGTATGTCTCTCTTAGGGCCCTCTTTGTTGTCTAGGTTCTCTAGGATTGTGAATTGTAGGCTGGGTTTTTTATATGAGTGAGTATATAATATATTTGTCTTTCTGGGTCTGAGTTACCTCACTCAGTATGTTTTCTAGATCCACCCATTTGCCCAAAAATTTCAAGCTGTCATTATTTTTTTCTGTTGTGTGATACTATTAAGTAAAATGCTGTGGATCCCCAAGTGGTTGTAGCAGCAGAAACATTGCAGGTCTCCAGGCAGCAGTAGGGTATAGCAGATCCTGAGAGCAGCAGCCAGTCCCAGGCAGTGTCTGGTGCAGTTCCCTGAGTGGCTGCAGTAAGCCACGAGGGGCAGCAAGTTCCACGAGGAGAGATAGACAGATGGGCATGCCACGAGACCACGCTACAGATCTCTGAAGGCAGCTGGTCCCGGGCAGGGAGCCATGCCGTGGGCAAGAGACAGAGACATGGATAGGCATGCCATGCAGAGTGAGGTTGGATATTTATTTAGTGGGTTATGGAAGGTAAGGGGAGAAGGTGGAAGAGCAGAGAGAAACAAAGACAGAGAGACAGAGAGAGAAGGGGGGAAGGGGAGAATGGAGCGAGGCAGAAATTGCCTCTTTAGGAGAGAGACAGAAAAGAGAAGGACTCAGGCTGGAAGCTGAAAATTAGCTTGCCTTGTCGGACATTGGAGGGAGTGGGCATGGCTTGTCTCTTAAAGGAACAGGACAGATCATTACAAGTACTCCAGTGTGTAAATGTACATTTTCCTTATCCATTCTCTGGTCGAGGGGCATCTAGGTTGCTTCCAGGTTCTGGCTATGACAAACAATGCTGCTATGAACATAGTTGAGCACATGTCCTTGTGGTATGATTGAGCATCCTTTTGGTATATACCCAAAAGTGGCATTACTGGGTTTTGAGGTAGGTTGTTTCTTAATTTTCTGAGAATTCACCACACTGATAAAGGACTGAACTTCCAATCTTCCTCTTTTTACCTCCAGAGTGATGGGTACATTACAACTAATATTTTGGGGGTTATTTGGTTGGTTTGGTTTGGGTTTTTCAAGACAGGCTTTCTTTGTGTAGCAACTCTAACTGTCCTGGAACTGGCTCTGTAGATCAGGCTGTTTTCTATTATGCCCAGTCCATGGGGACCCCAAAAAAACACCAGGGAGACATGATGTAGGTGTGTCTTCTATCTATCTGACAATTTCTTTGGTTAATTAATAAAGAAACTGCTTGGCCTGATAGGTCAGAACATAGGTGGGTGGAGTAGGCAGAACAGGATGCTGGGAGTGAGGCAGATGCCTCAGGCAATCGTCATGCCTTTCCTCTCTGGGCAGTCGCCATGCCTCTCCTCTCTGAGACAGTTACCATGAAGCCAGCCACCAGGTTAGACATGCTGAATCTTTCCCGGTTAAGACACCACTTTGTGGTGCTACACAGATTATTAGAATGGGTTAATCAAAATATGAGAGTTAGCCAAGAAGAGGCTAGATATAATGGGCTAGGCAGTATTTAAATGAATACAATTTGTGTGTTCTTATTTCAAGGCATAAACTGGCCAGGCGGCCAGGAGCCGGGCAGGAACGTAGCCAGTGCCTCCTCACTACAGAGTCAGACTCACCGGTATGAAAAAAGCAAGGTTTATTGTGTGCACATTACAAGCCAGCAGGGACCTCATCAGCTTTACAGTTGCAAAAGGAGGTACCTTAACCTTCTGGAGGGCACTATTTAAAGGTAAAAGCCAGAAAAGTTACATTAGCAGGGTGTGGGGTGACAGGTTCAATCCTGATTGGCTGACATTTGTCTAGGGGGTGTCCTGGTGAAAAGTGATGGGTGTGTGCTGGCGGGTGATCCTACCTACAATGGTTGGCACGTTAGGAATTTCCTTTGGATGGTCTGTTCCTGGGTGGTGCCTAGGTTGTCTCAGTTTGTGGTCTTTCTCTGAATGTGGTATTGCCTTAGGGAAAACAACTGAGACTAGGGTGCCTGTTGTGCTTGTTGTCATGGCTGGGTTCTACATTTTTGAGCTCTACTCCCAGAAGTACAGGGATTAAAGACTCGTGCCATTGCTGCCTCGCTGCAACTACTGTTCTGTGTAACGTTCATCATCGAACATAAAGGTTTATGCATATTAATTAGGCAGGCGGTGGTAGTGCATGCCTTTAATCCCAGCACTCAGGAGACAGAGACTAGGGCAGCCTGGTTTACAAGAGCTAGTTCCAGAACAGCCAGAGAAACCCTGTCTCAAAATACCAAAAAAAAAAAAAAAAAAAAAAAAGAAAGAAAGAAAGAAAGGAAAAATTATTATTCAACACAAGTTTTTTTAAAAAATATTTATTTATTATGTATACAATATTCTGTCTGTGTGTATACCTGCAGGCCAGAAGAGGGCACCAGACCCCATTACAGATGGTTGTGAGCCACCATGTGGTTGCTGGGAATTGAACTCAGGACCTTTGGAGGACGAGGCAGTGCTCTTAACCGCTGAGCCATCTCTCTAGCCCTCAACACAAGTTTTTTTTTTTTTTTTTGTTTTTGTTTTTGGTTTTCTCGAGACAGGGTTTCCCTGTGGTTTATAGTGCCTGTCCTGGAACTAGCTCTTGTAGACCAGGCTGGCCTCGAACTCAGAGATCCGCCTGCCTCTGCCTCCCGAGTGCTGAGATTAAAGGCGTGCGCCACCACCGCCCAGCCTCAACACAAGTTTTAATTCTGGAAAACTGACTGCAAATTCGGGTCTCTGGTCTCCATCTTTGGAGGCCCTGTGCCCACCAAATCTTGACTCCTCCCCCAGTCTATTTAAACTGCTCCCTGGAGAGTCCCTTTGTGGCCTTTCCCCTACCCCTCCTTTAATTCCGGCTGGTTGTGATTTGGCTTGACTGGGATTTTTGCACCGGCGCTGACCCCCTTCCTTACAACAGTCGACCCGGTAGAAACTAGCGCTGTAGTTTCTGTTTGTAATGACAGCAATTGCTTCATTTTCAGTCTCACCTTTAATCCCAGTGCTCAGGAAACAGAGCCCGGGAGGTTTCTGTGAGTTCCAGGCCTGCCTAGGCTACGTAGTGAGACCCTGTCTTTAAAAAAAAAAAGGGGGGGGGGGTGTAGGGGTTGGGAATGACAAAAGAAACAGAAAAGGAGATCACACCACCTGAGGAGGTTGTCTTCACACTCTCAGAACCCTGTGAGCACCCAGACATTGAAAACCAAACCAAAAAGTTACTCTGGCCCATTTTCAGCTAATGAGGCTGCATTGTTATGCAATGCATAGCCTGAACTGAGCCTCCTGCAGCCTGCTGGCTTTGGCTTGTTTGCATCTAGCGCTCTACTCTTCCCAGGGCTGTCTCTGGCTTGGAGGTGTTCTGGATTAAATTCAGGCTCCCGATTCATGGTGATTCTTTCTTTTCTGGTCCCCCCGGATTGCTCAGTTTTAGGCTTTCAGATCCTTCATAGGATGAAGTCTGATGGATCCTCCTTCAGCTGTCCACTGGAGGAATCATTGTCTCCCCAAAACTCACAACTGACTTTGAGGCTGGCGAGGGCTGGTGCCTGTCTGATTGTAGGACACCAGTATCTTTCACCAGAGCTACCTGGTCTACCTCGTGGATGAGGTTTCTGCATCCCCCTTACCCTTGCGGGGGGGCCCTCTGGCTGGAACTCTAGTCAGCTTTACCCCACCCCCATCCCCCTTTGCAGCTGTTTTCAGAGCCTTTGTGATTTTCCACAGCTCTTCCCTCTTCTCTGTCTTGAACAGAGTCTCTTCTTCCACTTTACTGGATGTTCTTTTTAATACTTGGCGGAGGCTTCTCGTCCACAGTCTTATTTGGCAACGTGTGCTTTTTATTCTTTATTTTATTAATTATTCATTAATTTTTTTTCGAGACAAGATTTCTTTGTAGCTTTGGTGCCTATCCTGGAACTAGCTCTAGTAGACCAGACAGGTCTTGAACTCACAGAGTGCTGGGATTAAAGGCATGCACCATCACTGCCCGGCTCTCATTCTTTTGAGATAAGTTTTAATTCTTTAGCCAAGGATGGCCCCGGTGTTCACTATGTACCCCAAGCTGGCTTGATCAACCTCTCAGGTTGGAATCACATTTGTGTGCTACCAAGCCTGGCAAACTGTCTTTTATTGAGTCTTTTGTTAGCAAATTCAAAAGACTTCAATGAAGTTGATGTCACCAATTTTTTTTTTTTTTTTTTTTTTTTTTGATTTTTCGAGACAGGGTTTCTCTGTGGCTTTGGAGCCTGTCCTGGAACTAGCTCTTGTAGACCAGGCTGGTCTCGAACTCACAGAGATCCGCCTGCCTCTGCCTCCCGAGTGCTGGGATTAAAGGCGTGCGCCACCACCGCCCGGCAGGATGTCACCAATTTTTAAAGGACTAGCATTTGTGTCTCCTGACTGTCTTAAGATTTTCCATCTTCTAGTATAAAAAAAAGTCTTTCTCTTATGCTTGCTCGTGTGTACTCAGATGGAGTCTGGAGTCTCATGAGCTAGGCAAGGGCTCAACCACTGATATGTACTCCCAGGCCTTGTCACCTTTTATCCTGTGAACTGATCTGAGTCCTTACATGTGTCCTTGAACCTATGAGCCTCTTGCCACAGCCTGCTGAGGAAGGACGTGAGATTAGGGTCTTAGACATGTAAGGCACATGCCTTCAGCTCCACACTAGTATTTTGAGACAGGCTGGCCTCAAACTCATGATTCAGGGCAGAAGGATCCTGAGCTTCTGAACCTCCTGCTTCCATCTCTAGGCTTCTGGGGATCACAGGCACAGTTTATTTGGTGTTGGCGACCAAACCTAGGTCTTCATGAATGTGAGGCAAGTACTCTACCCCTGAGCCACGTTCGCAGTCACCAGAATAAAGCATTTTAAACAGAATTGTGGAGTCTTAAAATTCCTCTGAAATCAATTTTGTGAGGAATTAAGCTACTATCCTGTGCTGTGGTATTATGTCAACACAATCTAGGTATGATTTCTTTTGTTTACTAGATGTTATTCTTTCCTAGGTGGTGGATGGGGCAGGTGGGAGACCTCTGCAGGGGTGAGAGACAGACAGACACCATGCAGAGAGAGTTTGGGTATGAGTTTATTTAGTGGGTTATGGAGAGAAAAGGAAAAGGAGGAGAGAAGAGGGAAGGAGAGAGAGAGAGAGAGAGAGAGAGAGAGAGAGAGAGAGAGAGAGAGAGAGAGAGAGAGAAAGGCAGAGAGAGAGAAAGGCAGAGAGAGAGAAAGGCAGAGAGAGAGAAAGGCAGAGAGAGAGAAAGGCAGAGAGGGAGAAGAGCAGAAGTTACCTCTTCTGGAGAGAGGTGGAAGAGAGAGCTTGCAGGCTGGAGGACCCAGGAAATCCTGCTTGCCTCAGCAGAAAGGGAGGGGTTGGAAGTGGGCAGGGCTTGTTTCTTAAAGGGACAGGGTTCCCAGGGGACAGACCAGGCCAGCAGATCATAACACTAGAGGCCTTGTGTGAAGAAAGTAACTGAAAGGGGCTCCCCGAATTAGGCACAGACCACACCCAACCACCTGTTTTCACAGAGAGCTCCTTTTTTAAGTGGGGAAGGAAAGTTAAAGTGGCTGCTTTCTGACTCAGACAGAAAAACAGCAGGAAACGACCTTGCAGGTGTCATTCTTAAAAAGGAGAAAAAGAAGGGAAGGTCCATGTTAAAATGGGATGGGGTGCTTGCCATGGTAAAGGAAATAAGAGACAAGGGGAAGGGGACATGGGAAAGGAGCAGGGATATTTGCCCTGGAGGGACAAAGGTCTGCCTCTGGAGACAGAGGAGACAGACTGTGACACATAGGCAAATGGTGGTCATAAAGGTAAGGGTGTTGCTATCAGGTGTTTACTTTTAGTTGGGCATGTTAATTAGGGGAGCCAAAGGGGGCTTCTGATGGTTGGACTTTGGTAGTCAACCTTCAGAGGAGGAAGAGGCCAAACAATGGAATAGAGCTTGGTGGCTCACTTTAGGAACGAAATCTCAACGGTTTTTAGCAAGGCATAGGGACTAAGGAAGAAGGGCAAGGCCTGCCAGCGCCACATGCTCAAGTGCCCAGCGCCGTTTCCCCTCAGCAGTAAGGTCAAGGGCTGACAATTTTCTAGTCTCCAAATGTTGAGCATCTACAAGGTTTTTTTTGTTTTCTTCTTTAGCTTTGAAACAAGATCATGCTATGTAGCCCTGGCTGTCCCAAAACTTGCTATAAAGACTACGCTAGCCTGGAACTTGACTTGATCTTCTTATGTTCTGAGAATACAGATGTGCACTACCACACACAGCTAATAAAATTATTTCTGTTTGTTTTGAGATTGCAGTTTACCAAAATAGAAGTTCATTTATTTTTCTCAAGCATTTATTTGATAATTCTTCCACAATAAAGAGCTCACCAGACTAGATGAAAATCCTAGTTTACTTCTATTGCAGTTGATAAAGCCGACGACTACAAGACACAGAAACTACCACACGGAGGAAAGGGTTGATTTGGTTCACACATCCCGACCACAGTCCATCACAACAGACAGGGCAGGAACTCAAGTTGGGACCCTGGAGGTGAGACCAGAAACAGAGCCCAAGGAAGAACACTGCTTACTGGGTGATCAACCTGCTTTCTTTCTTTTTATGATTTGCCTTGTTTTTTGTGTTTTGAGACGAGATCTTTTTGCAGGGGAGGAAGGACCTTTGAGACAGTTTCTCTGTGTAGCCCTGGCTGTCCTGGATCTCGTTCTGTAGACCAGGCTGGTTTCAAACTTACAAAGACCAACCTCCGAGTGCTGTAATTTAAGGCATTCTCGACCACACCCGGCTCAATAAGCTTCTTTATACTATCCAAGACTAACTGCCCAGAGATGGCTCCAACTGGTTATTATGACGTCATGTTTTTGTAGCGCTAATATTTGGCCTGTTTTTGGTACCAATTGCACAGAACACTTTTGAATAGTGCACATTTTTGACAACATTCTGGCCGGATCTTCTCAAAATATTCAGAGGCTAGACACATTCTTCCTAGATGAAATGTTACCCTGGGTATTTTACCATCATTTGCTTTCACAGGACCCCCTGAGAAGAAAAGTCGCCCCTATGTCAGCTGGAAGCAATCTTAGATGACGACGCCCCCCCCCCCCCAACAAAGTATACCCTCAGGTTTAGGGACACTAATTGGTGGCTGGTATAGGGTTGAGGGGTTGAGGAAGGCTTTATATGGACTCAGGGGTATAAACTATGTATATGTATATATTTATTTCAAAAAAAGGGGGGGAAGGGATTAACTGGTGGTCTGAAGGAATGATTGATTTTTGTGAGTTATTGTTTTTTTGAAAACTATATGGATGTTAATTCTTGTATATTGATATATTGAACATTGTATGAGAGTATGATCCTACCTCTGTTTGAAACAATTGTTATATTGAGATATATACCATATTGCAATGTACATCTCTACCTCTGATATTATTTATATAATGACATTGTATACCATATTGCAATGTACATCCCTACCTCTGATATTATTTATGTAATGACATTGTTTACTATATTGCAATGTACATTTCTACCTCAGATATTATTTATGTAATGATCCTGTTTACATTTGCAAATCATTGTCTTCATTTATTGCACAGTTGTCTATTCTATTAGTTATACAGATAAGTGTTGAGAATTATATGTTTGTCATATTTATATTTAGGATAATCAGGTTTTTTAGACACATAGAGGTTGTATTTAGTATAGATAGCATAATCTTTGACCTCTTTGAAGAGCTGTAGAACATGGCCTTTAATCTAACCTAGAGTTTTGTACTTATGAGACACAATCACTCCTGGCAACAATGCTCTACTCCCGAGAGAACGTTGAGCACCAAAGACACTCCACTGGGAGTTTGTCTTCTTCTTGGCAGAACTGGCCTTTGGGCAAAGAAAAGCCCATACCTCCACTACTGACTAAGATACAAAATATCCATAAGTGGATAAAACAGAATTGTCTTATCTTGCCAAGATAGGATAGGATAGTTCTACTAAAGGTTCCTTGCCATTTAATAATGGTATGTCAGGTTATATCAGGCCTCAGCCAAAGTTGGTTGCCTCAACATTGCTAACAAGATTTCGTGTGGTTGCCAAGGTAGTCAATTGTCTCTGTCTTCTGTTGCACATTTTGGAAGTTTCTCGTTTGTGCTTCCTGGTTGCTTTAGTAATATTACTTCCCTTATCAGATCTTTGATGGGGTTGAAGATTAGATAATTGTAGCTACCTTCTACATTATTTAGACTTCCTGAAGTAGAATGTTTAGTAAAATATTTTGTTATATGTTCCTCGCCTAATATTGTTTGCTTCTTGTAATTTTGTATGATCTATTCCCATTGTATATAGTTGTATTTGGTTTCTGAATCTGCCTTATTTAGACAAAAGGGGGAGATATTGGGGCAGCTGGCCCAATCCCTGAGTTCAGGGGCGTGGCTGCCCCAGGGGAGAGAGGTACCTTTAAAAAGAACCGGGTTGGGGATAGCTGCCCTGTTTTTTCCCTACCTGACCTTCTGCTTCGCTGGAGCCTTGGCTTTGTAAGTGTCCCTCTTTCTCCTTTTATTAAAACTGATTTATTCTAAAAGGACTATTTTTGGTTATTTCAAATCTCCCGCATCAGAGTTGGACCCTTACTAAAAAAGAAAATGCTAGTCTTTTGGAGGCATTTTCTCCATTGAGGTTCCTTCATCCTAGCTTGTGTCAAGCTGACAAAAAGCTATGCAGCACCACTGATCCTGTATCCTTTTGTACTGGCACACAAAGATATTACTGTAAATATAATCTTTCCTCTTAGTTCATTCCCCAAGGTCTCCTATTCTTTTTTAAAAATATTTATTTATTTATTATGTATACAATATTTTGTGTGTATGTCTGCAGGCCATAAGAGGGTACCAGACTTCAATACAGATGGTTGTGAGCCACCATGTGGTTGCCCGGAATTGAACTCAGGACCTTTGGAAGAGCAGGCAATGCTCTTAACTACTGAGCCATCTCTCCAGCCCCAGGTCTCCTATTCTTATCGCATCGTAAAGCATAGTAGGACTTTAAACTTTCCACAATCTTTAAAAATTTCATCATTCTAAAAGTCCAAGTTTGCTCTTTCAAAGCCCAATACCTTTGGGTGAGGTGGCACAAATCTTTAATTCCAGCACTCAGGAGGCAGAGGCAGGCGAATCTCTGTGAGTTCGAGACCAGCCTGGTCTACAAGAACTAGTTCCAGGACAGGCTCCAAAGCAACAGAGAAACCCTGTCTCAAAAAAAAAAAAAAAAAAAAAAAAAAAAAGAAAAAAAAAAACCCAAAAAACAAAAAAACCCAAACAAACAAAAAAGAAAAACCAATAGTGCACACATTAATTCCAGCACTGGATAGCAGAGGCAAGCAGTTCCCAATGTAGTCAGATCTCTGTGAGTTCGAGGCCAACCTGGTCTACAAAGGGAGTTCCAGGACAGCCAGGGATGTTACACAGAGAAATTCCATCTCGAAAAACAAATTATTTATTTTATGTGTATGGGTATTTTGCCTACATGTACCACGTGCATGCTTGGTACTGTGAATCCCCAGGAACTGGAGCTATGAGCTGCCATGTGGTTGGTGGGATTTGAACCCTGGACCTCTAGAGAAGCACCCAATGCTCTTAACCACTGAACTATCTCTGTAGCCCCTGTCTCTCTCTCTCTCTCTCTCTCTCTCTCTCTCTCTGTGTGTGTGTGTGTGTGTTTAAAGTATCTTATTTATTTTATGTATATGGATATTTTGCCTGCATGTATGTTTGTGTACCTACCGTGTGTGTCAGGTGCCTGAGGAAGCCAAAAGGAGGACTTGGGTCCCTGAAACTGGAGCTACAGACAGTTGTGAGTCATCATGTGAGTGCTGGGAATCAAACCTAAGTCCTCTGGAATAGAAGTCATTGAGCTACTCTCCAGTTCCTGTGCTTTTTAATTTTTTTAATTAATTAATTTAAAAGTGTTTTTTTTTTTGTTTTTTGTTTTTTGTTTTTTTTTTGGCTTTTCGAGACAGGGTTTCCCTGTAGTTTCTAGAGCCTGTCCTGGAACTAGCTCTTGTAGACCAGGCTGGCCTCAAACTCAGAGATCCGCCTGCCTCTGCCTCCCGAGTGCTGGGATTAAAGGCGTGCGCCACCATCGCCTGGCCTAATTTAAAAGTTTTTTATGATGTGTATGTGTGTGTCTCTATGTAGATATGTGCATGTGAGTGCAGGTGCCCTCAAAGGTCAGTAGGATGCCCCTCGAGCTGGATTCACAGTGGGTGTGAGCTGCCTGAAGTGGCTGTTGGGAACTGGATTTTGGTCTGCTGAGAAACTGGTATGTGCTAAGCCATCTCTCCATTCTGTGCTGCTGTTACTGCTGTTGCTGCTGTTTTTTGTTTGGTTGGTTCTTTGTTGTTGTTGGGTTTTATTTAGTTTGTTTGGTTTGCTTTTGGTTTTTCAAGACAGGGTTTCTCTGTTTACCCCTGGCTGTCCTTGTCCTTGCTCTGTATACCAGGCTGACCTCAAAACTCAGAGATCCACACAACTCTGCCACTCAAGTACCAAGATTAAAGGTGGGTGCCACCATATCCTGGCCCGATATTTTGTTTGTTTGTTTTTTAATTTAAAATAAATTTATGTATGCACGTGTGTGAGTGCGCGGGGAGGACGTCAGAATTCTCGGAGCTGGAGTTACAGTTGACTGCAAACCCCAGCACGGGTGTATGATGTATGTACATATTTTGCCTGAGTGTATGTATGTGTGCCACATGAGTACCTGGAGCCCATGGTGGTCAAGAGAAGACATTGGACCCCCTGAACTTGGGTTTATCACTGGCTGAAACACCATGTATATTCTGGGAACCAAACCTGGGTCCATACCAAGAGAAAAAAGAGTTCTTAACCACGGAACCATCTCTCCAGCCACAGATTTATTTTACTTTTAATTATGCCTGTGTGTGTGTGTATGTGTGTGTGTGTGTGTGTGTGTGTGTGTCCCTGCCCACAGATGTCAAAGGTGTCAGTGAAATTACCTGGTGTGAGTGAGAAGGAAACATAGAACACGCAACAAACCTGCTTAGGAGTTTATTAGAGGGGGCATGCACAGGCCTGGGGAAGTCAGTGTGCAGAGAGAGGAAGGAAGATGGCAAGTCCAACTTTTAAAAGCAGCTTAGCACATGCGCACAGGGGGTTGACATGGCTAAGTCATAAGCAGATGACTAGTCTCATGTATGCGCCCAAGGGCTGTCATATGTGGATGATGTAATCCACGCCTCAGGTAGGTCACGTGGGGCCCTTTAACCTCCCTGGGTGTTGTTAGGAACTTCTGCATGAGGGCTTGTCTGCATGTGCATGGTCCCTAGAACCCAGAAGTATCAGCCTTATTGTGGCTGAAGTCATTACAGTCAGACTAGAGAGTTGCATGTCATTGTGAACCACTCAATGCTAGTGCCAGGAATAGAACTCAAGTCCTCAATAAGAGGAGCACACATTCTTAACCACTGCACCATATCTTCAGCCTCATGGTTTTCGTGTTTTGGTTTTTCATGCCATGTCTTATATTTATCGAATTTTACTTTCAAACTTTCTCATTACTTATACGTACTCTTTCTCATTACTTATACATCACCCCACCCTTTTAGCTTTGGGAGGATTTTAAGTTTTCATTTTTTTAAAAAAAAATTTGCTTTGTTGTCGTCCCCCGTCCCCCGTCCCCCGTCCCCTGTCCCCCGTGTCCCCGTCCCCCCCCCCCCCTGCTCGCGCGGAGGATCTCATTATGTAGTCCTGGTTGACCTCACGCAATCTTTTGCTGGGGCTACAAATGTGAGCCATCATAGCTGTCATTTGTTTGGTAGCTTTTTCAGAGAAAAGTTCTCATGGAACCAGACTGGCCTCAAATTGAACTTGAACTCTCACCCTCATGTCCCAGATGTTGTGCTTATTGGCAAGAGCCTCCACTTCCTGTTTCCTCTTCCCCTCCAGAACAGTCTTTACCTCTTCTTCTTTCTGCTCTGCTGGCTTATACTGCTTCCCCCTTTCCCTGACTTCTACCTTTGTCTCTGTTGTTATTTCCACATTCTTTGAGAGTAGTTTATTTGATATATGAGCACTACATGTTCATGTATGACTTTATGCCAGAAGAGGGCATCAGATCCCACTATAGTTGTTTGTGAGCCACCATGTGGGTGCTGGGAACTGAACTCAGGACCTCTGTAAGATCAGCTAGTGCTCTTAATCATTGAGCCATCTTTCCAGCCCTATTATTTCTACATTTATTTTAAATAATTTTGACTTCATAGCACACTCTATATCAGCTTTACTACTGTCTATTTTTTTTTATTAAAGATTTCCATCTCTTTCCCTCCTCCTCCCCCTTCCCTCCCCTTCCTTCCACCCAAACCCCCACTCCACCCCTCTCCAAGACAAAGAGCCATCAGGGTTCCCTTCACTATGTTAAGTCTATGGTTTCTGATGATGAACTAGTGGGTTCTCACTGATTTTAAATGTATTTTAATTGGTTTCATGTTGTTCTTGTTAGGCAACTTGTTTTTTCTTCCCTAGGAGTTGCTGAGAATTGAGATGACACAAGTAGGCTCCTCAGTGAGAAGACCTCTCTATAAAACTGAAGCCATAGTCAAACAACAGAGGAGTAGGTCACAACATAGAAACCAGGAAGTAAGAAAAAGCAAGGTAACATGACTTTTCCAAATGATCAGACCTCTTCAACTACTGGACTCAAAGATACTAAAAAATAGGCAAAATGCAAGAAGAGATCAATCATTTACTAGGAAAAAAAATCACTTCCTCAAAGGGATGTGTATATTTGCCTGACACAAACAGGGAGATAAATGCAATCCAGGACACAGAAAGGAAATATAGTAACAGAGAGGTAAAAGAATCAGAAGATGGGTTATCACCCAAAGATCAGCACCATGGAAGAAAAGGATTGACAGAAAACTGGAATTTTGAAGACAAATAGAAATGTTGGAGATGAAAATTCAATGAATCAAAAGAAAAGTCACTGGAAAGAATTACCAATAATCTTGACCAAGCAGAAGAATATCAGGTACGGAAGGCAAGGACACTACATTCAAACAGGAACAAAGTTCCAGGACAGGCTCCAAAGCCACAGAGAAACCCTGTCTCGAAAAACCAAAAAAAAAAAAAAAAAAAAAAAAAAAAAAAGAAAAAAAAATGTCCTTAACAAACAGGAACAAAGGAAAAGTTGTATATCATCAGAGTTTCCAGGACTCTGGGGTATGTATGATCAAGAGACCAAACTGAAGGATCCATAGGATACAAGGGGACCTGAAATTAAAACCCAAGACATAGAGAATCTTTTCAATGAAATTATAGCAGAAAATCTCTCTAATCTAGAGAAAGAAATGACTATCGGAACATGTGTATTTAGAGCCACAAATATACATGAGCAGAGATGGGCAGGATGTAGAGAAAGACGGATGCTCATTCGCTGCTGCTGAAAGTGTTAGTGTAGAGGCTCCTCAAAAATTAAACCTACCCCAGGCATGGTGACGTACATCGGTAGTCCTAGCACAAGGAAGCCGAAGGCAGAGCACTCAATAATTCAAGCTCATGCTTGCCTGCGGAGTAAGTTTGAGTCCAGCCTGTGTTTCATGAGACCCTGTATTAAAAAAAAAAAAGACAGAACGAAAAGAAGAGAAAAGAAAAGAAAAGAAAAGAAAGAAAAGAAAAGAAAACCTAACAGTAGTGCTACTGTAGGAACAGTTATAGACCTGGTACATACCTGAAGATTCTAGATCAACAGACCACGTGGACATCCAAGTTAACTCGGCACTATTCACACTAGATAGGAAGTTGACCCAGCCCAGATGACTATAAACGGATGAGTGGTTGAAGAAAATGTGGTTTACGAATGGGAATGTTTTTCAGCCATAAAGAAAAATGAAGTCATATGTTTTCAGGAAAACGGATGGAACTGGAAATAATTATGTCAAGAGACATAAGCCAGACTCAGAACAACAAATACCATATGTTTTTTCTCATATATATCTTAATGTATGTGTGTGTGTGTGTGTGTGTGTGTGTGTGTGATAAAAGCAGAATGGAGACCATGAGAGAGGAGAAAGAGGTCTTAACAGGGAAGGGGTGGGGCAAGACTGTAACAGAATGCATATGACATAAACATAGAAGGGAGGGTGATTTCAGAGAAGGAAGAGCAATGGTATAAGGGGGAACAATGAAAGGGGAGGGCACTATGGGGAGAAGAGTGGATGCAAAAGAGGTCCAATAATACTAAAACTTTGCATGTTAATTTGAAAAGAAAATAATTAAAAATGGTTTTAAACCTGGAAAGTCTTAGAAGAAGGAAGATCAGAAGTTCAAGTTCATCCTCAACCACATAGTACATTCAAGGTCAGCCTGCCCTAAACGAGAGTCTGTCTCAAAAGAAAAATTGGGGTCTTGGGCGATAGCTCAGCCGTTAAAAGCACTCTTGGCTGAAAGAACCCAAGCTGAGATCCCGAATCCAAGTCAGGCACAAATACCTGTTATTCTCGCTCCAGGGGATTTGATGCCTTCTTGTAGCTTCCTGGGACATTCCAATGTGATACACACACACACACACACACACACACACACACACGATAAAAGAAATATTTTTAAAAAATCGAACAAAGAAAGTACAAATCAAAGTTGGAGAATAACTCAGTGGTTAAACACTTGCCAAGAGTAATGGGTAGGGTGTGGTGTGCAATGCCTTTAATGCTGGCACTCACTCCTTGTCTGTGCAGTTGCGAGAAGTTAGGGATACAAAGTGTAATCCTGTCTTTAAAAATAAAAGAAGGAAGAAAAGAGACAGACAGATAGACACACACACACACACACACACACACAGAGAGAGAGAGAGAGAGAGAGAGAGAGAGAGAGAGAGAGAGAGAGAGAGAGACAGAGAGAGGTCTATTGCAGAGCCTGTAAGAATTTGAGCAGATAGTGATAATTTTTGCCTTATGAACATCTCTGAGCTTAGGGATTGGGGAAGGTCTCCCAAACATACTTTCAAATGGGGTGACACCTTTTTGGTATGGGGTGCACCTGGCCTTGGGAGGACAAAGGTAGAAAGCTGTTCCAATTTTTGCTGGCCTTAAGGCTATATTTAGTTCAAGTCTTTTTTAGGGAATTATTTATTGGGACTGGAGAGATGGCTCAGCAGTTAAAAGCACTGGCTGCTCTTCCAGAAGAACCAGGTTCAATCCCCAGCACCTACCTGGCAGCTCACACCTGTCTGTAACTCCAGTTTCAGAGATTCTGACACCTTCACAAAGACCTACACTGCCAGGCAGTGGTGGCACATGTCTTTAATCCCAGCACTCTGGAGACAGAGGCAGGCAGATCTTTGTGAGTTCAAGGCCAGCCTGGTCTACAGAGTGAGTCCCAGGACAGGCTCCAAAACTAAGCAGTGAAACCCTATCTTGAAAACAAAAACAAAAACAAAAAATTTAGCCAGGCAGTGGTGGCACAGGCCTTTAATCTCAGCACTCTGGGGCAGAGGCAGGCAGATCTCTATGAGCTCAAGGCCAACCTGGTCTACAAGTGCTAGTTCCAGGACAGGCTCCAAAGCTACAGAGAAACCCTGTTTCAGGAAAATACACACACACAAACACAACCCAAAGACATACATGCAGATAAAACACCAATGAACAAAAAATTAAAAATTTTATATATGTACATATGCATATGGCTGACAAAAAATTTCCACTGTATGTATAATACAGTACCACATTTTCTTTATCTGTTTGTCTTTTGATGGACATCTCTGTGGTTCTCTTTCCTGGTTACTGTGAATAGTGCAGCCATGGACATGGGATGTCCAAGTACCTTCAGGACTGCCTTAAGGTCCACAAGGTATATAGGTAATAAGTGGAGTAACTGGGCCATACAGTGGCTCTATTGTTGGCTTTTTAAGGAACTTTCACACTGATTTCCTTAGGAGTTGTACAAATTTACATCTCTTCGGTGACGAGGGCTTCTCTTTCCTTCATCCTTGCCAGCGTTGGTTGTCATTGTCTTCCTCTTTTTAAAAGATTTGTTCATTTTCTATTTTTTTTTTAATGTGTGTAGGAGTGATTGTGCCTGTGTGCATGTCTCTGTACCACGTTTGCGCCTGGCACCCACAGAGGACAAAGAGTTGGTAGATTCCCAGGAACTAGAGCTATGGGTGGCTGTGAGCTGGGGTGAAGAATGAACCCGGTCCTCTGTAAAAGCAGCAAATGTTTTTAACCAGCAATCTTCCCAGCCTCATTTGCTTTCTTGATGAAAATCAACCTAAAGAGAGTGAAATAGAACCTCAAAGTAGTTTTACTTTACATTTCCTTTTTGACTAAGGATGTCAAATACTTTTTCAAGTTTTTGTAGGTCATTTGTATTTCTTCCTTTGAGAACTGTTTGCCAGGCCGTGGTTGTGTATGCCTTTAATTCCAGCACTCCAGAGGCAGAGGCAGGCAAATCTCTGTGTTTGTGGTCAGCCTAGGCTACAGAGTGAGTTCTAGAGCAGCCAGAGCCACACAAAGAAATCCTGATTTTGCAGTCCATTTTCTTAATGCTGTTGAACGTTTCTTTTAATATGTAGAAAAGTTTTTTTGTTTCATGCAATTCCTTTTGTCAGTTCTTAGAATCATTTCCTGTGCTCTTTGGTCCTTTGAAGAAAACTCTTGCTTGTTCCTATATCTTGGAGTGGGTTTCCTCTAGCAGTTTCAAACTGATATAGACAAAGTCTTGCGCCTCTGTATGTGGAAACTCAGCAGAAAATAGGTGCTATTTTCCAAAATTATAGACCAGACCATAGAACCAAGAAGCATAGAAACTATAAAGGTTTGTGGCTCCTTAGTCAAGAGAGTTCAAGGCTCTTGTGGAAGACCTGGGTTCAGTTCCTAGCATGCATGTGGCAGCTCATGCCGCCTGTAACTGTCTGTAAGTCCAATTCTAGGGGATCTGATGCCAACACATGTGTACACACAAAATAACATCTTAAATTTATATTTATTTATTTATTTATTATGTATACAATATTCTGTCTGTGTGTATGCCTGCAGGCCAGAAGAGGGCACCAGACCCCATTACAGATGGTTGTGAGCCACCATGTGGTTGCTGGGAATTGAACTCAGGACCTTTGGAAGAGGAGGCAATGCTCTTAACCTCTGAGCCATCTCTCCAGCCCCTTAAATTTATTTTTTTTAAAAAGAAATATTTATAATCTAATGTTATGGTGATATTTTGTGTGCTAGTAAATAAAGTTAGCTTGAAGATCAGAGGGTGGAGCTAACCACTAGTTAACCATAAAAGCCAGGCAATGGTGGTACACACCTTTAATCCCCGAATTTAAAAGGTGGGAGCAGGAAGATCAGGAGTTCAAGGCCACACTAGGCTACGTGAGATTTAACCAGTCTAAAAGAGAGACAGAGTCCACATCTTTGATGCCAGCATTTGGGATCGGAAGCCTTTAATTCCTGTGGTGGAGGAGGAGACAGGAGATAGGGTGGTGGAGACAGGAAGTGATATGCCTGGGTGGAGAGAGGAATATAAGACAGGAGGAGACAGGAACTCAACCCTTTTCACTCTCAGGATTTTTTAGAGGTAAGAACCCTAGCGGCTGGCTGTTGTGCTTCTCTGATCCTTCAGCTTTCACTCCCTAATATTTTATCAGAGAATTAGGATTTGCAGTGTGTAATGTGACATCCACCACAGTAGGGAAGGAAGAATGATTGTGGCACAGCTGTTTTCCTCTGGGCTTGACATAGCCACCACTGTTTTAAGCCAAGTGGTTTTATTGACCCATAGTCTAAGTAAGAAAGTCTATAGAACTAGACAGGCCTGGTATCCCAGGACTATAATGCCAGATAATCTAATAGCAGATGCAAACTAGTAAGAGTTCAAGACCACTCTAGGTAACTTGGGGAGACCATATCTCAAAAGCAGGAAGAAAATTTAAAAGACTAGGGATGTGTATTACAGCAAAACACCTGTCTAGAAGTACAAAGTCCTGGGTTCAAATGCCAGAATTGGATTACGTGACTGGGAAAGGGAGACCTAACTAGAATGTTAGGCCTCTGGTAACAAGGTTGGTCTCCTTTGTTTTTATTTTTTTTTTGAGACAGTTTTCCTATGTAGCTCTGGTTGTCTTAGATCTTGCCAAGTTGACTGGACTGTCCTGAAATTCAAAAAGATCTGACTGTCTCTGTTTCACGAGTACTGGTACTAAAGATGTGCTCCAACATTACCAAGCTGGTTTTTTTTTTTTTTTTCAACCTCTCTGGACCCTATGGACTTCATGTGATCTTCTCCTGTGATTCCTATTATTACTTCCAACTGCTCAACTTACTGTGGTCATATGAAACAGAAAAAAAGTGCCTAGAGGTGCACTCTGGAGGCAGAGGCCCGTGGATCACTAAGCTTGAGGCCAGCCTGATCTACAAAATGAGTTCCAGGGCAGCCAGGGACACACAGAGACCACCCAGGAATGCTTGGCTCAGATTAAAACCTGAACTTTAGTTCAGTTTGATTGGCTTATTGCATTGGTAGCATTACCCACAATGGGGGGGGGGGGTTCTTATCACAGGCATCAATGAAAATAAAGAACAGCTACAAAGGAAGAGTTGGCAATGGTAGCAGTTTGGAGCAAAGCAATCCCTCTTGTGGAATATCAAGAATTACAGGCCTGGGGAATTGAAGAGATTTCTCTGCAGTTAAGATCATGTGTTGCACACACAATAAAAAAAATCCTGTGTTTCAGGCAGTGGTGGCATACATCTTTAATCCCAGTACTGAGGAAGCAGAGGCAGGCAGATCTCTATGAGTTCGAGGTCAGCCTGTTCTACAGAGCAAGTTCCAGAACAGGCCCCAAAGCTATAGAGAAACCCTATCTCAAAAAAAGAAAAATAAATCATTTTTACTCCTTTAATCTATGACTATCTTACGCTGTCTCTTTAAAGACTTTACCCCCTTTTTAAAAAGCGTTAACTTTATTTTATGACTCTCTATACTTCTCTCTTCCAAGCCTACATACATTTATCCAACACTGTGACTCATTTATAAGTCTTTTATGTCTGAATCTGTCCTACTGTGTCTCTGTAATTCTTTACTGTCCAGGAGTACTTCTTAAAATGTTAAGCGCTTCTTAAAAACTTAAGCTGCATCTTTGCACAGGTAATACAGCAAGTGCCTGCTTGCCCGGCCCAGTCCAGCATGGTGGAGCTGCTTGCACCTCCGAGCCACACACACAACCTCACTTCCAGGCATACAGCTGGTCCAAGTTGCAATCAGCAACCTGGAGCAATCTGCTCACAAATCCCATCCAAATACTCTGTCTCCCAAAAGAGTCAGAGGTCGCGCTGGTGGCACAGCCCAGAAAGCCAGTATTTTTAAAACTGCTCCTTTTTTTTCTGCTGTGGCTGAGTCATGAAAATCTCTCTTCAAGGAGCTATGGCATGCTGCCAACAATCAGCAAAAAGCTGTGTTAAACTCTGTATTTTGTGTTTAAAATTAAGCTCTCTCAGGTTTTTAAGTGGATTTAGTCCATCACTTTGGCGCCAATTGATGCATGGAGGGGGCCATGCATCAATTTGTTTTTCCTGGCCACCCGGCTAGCTTAGCCCTGAAATAACCACACAGAAATTGTATTAATTAAATCACTGCTTAGCCCATTAGTTCTAGCCTCTTATTGGCTAACTCTCGCATCTTGATTTAACACATTTCTATTAATCTGTATATTGCCACATGGCTTACTGGGAAAGATTTAGCATGTCTGACTCTGGCGGCTCCATGGCAACTCTCTGACTCTGCTTTCTTCCACCCAGAATTCTGTTCTGTCTTCTCCACAAACAGAAGGAACTCCTATACCACATAACAGTTTTTTTCTGCTATATATCAATGTGTCACATACATGTCTGCTGTCCATGGAGGTCAGATAAAGACATTGGGTCCACTGGAACTGGAGTTTGTGAGCTACCATGTAGGAGCTGGGAGCTAAGTCTAAGTCCTCTGCAACAAGAAGTGCTTTTACCCACTGTGCTGCTGTCTTTCCAGTCTTTTATGATGAAGCTGAATTTTATTTTGTAATATTTGGCTAAATATTTTTGTATCAGAACTAATCAGAAATTTTGGTTCATAGTTTTTTTCTTATGATGCTAACTTTACCTAATATCTTCAAAGAAAGAATGGAGAAGTGGTCCTTCCATTTCAACCATTTCCAAGAGTCTATAGAAAAATTGATATTGATTTATTATTCCACAAATGCATGGCAGAATTTATCCGTGAAAACATTTGAAAGATCTAAGGATTTCTGGAATTTTTTCTGTTTTGCCCACATTTTTTAATAATTAGTTTAATCTCCTTACTAATAATAGATTTGTAAAGATATTTTCTTTCTTTATGATTTGTTATTGGTAGGTTTCTAACCCATTTTTGTGGGTTATCTACTTTGTGATGAACATTTTTATAACAACCCTCCCATGGAAAATCTTTTTATTAAACAGGAAAGTATACCTGAAATGTAATTTTAAATTCTGCAAAATCAGGTCCTAAAAGTGAAGGAAAATGTTTTTTATTTATTTTATTTTATTTTATTTTATTTTATTTTATTTATTTATTATGTATACAATATTCTGTCTGTGTGTATGCCTGCAGGCCAGAAGAGGGCACTAGACCCCATTACAGATGGTTGTGAGCCACTATGTGGTTGCTGGGAATTGAACTCAGGACCTTTGGAAGAGCTGGCAATGCTCTTAACCTCTGAGCCATCTCTCTAGCCCGTGAAGGAAAATGTTTGTGGTTGACAGTTACATATTCATGCAGCTAAGGTCATCCATCAAATCTTATGCTAACACATATTATTCCAAGATTAAAGTTACCTAATACTTGTACCCATAAAGTACATTTAATCTATTCCTAATATAATTTTTAATATTATTTCTGATATTACTTTTGATTTACTTACTGTCTTTGTTAGGATTTTATTGCTGTGAAGAGACACCATAGCCAAGGAAACTCTTATAAAGGAAAACATTTTGGGGCTGGTTTATTTTCAGAGGTGTAGTCTATTATCATCATGGTGTGAAACATGTCAGTGTACAGGCAAACAAGGTGCTGGAGAAGGACCTGAGAGTTCTACATCTTGATCTACAGGTAGTAGAAGGAGACTGTGTATCACACTGGGCATAGCTTAAGCATAAGAGACCTCAAAGCCCCCTCCTCCCCAGTGACACTCTTTCAACAATGTCAGAGTCCACAGTTTTGTATCCATCCCATCTTTTTATTATTATTATTATTAATTAAAACACTGCTCAGCCAATTACTTTTGCATATTGCTAGAGAGCTATCTTTTTGTTTTGTTTTGTTTTGAAGACAGGGTTTCTCTCTAGCTTTGGAGCCTGTCCTGGAACTAGCTCTTGTAGACCAGGCTGGCCTTGAACTCACAGAGATCTGCCTGCCTCTGCCTCCCAAATGCTGGGATTAAAGGCATGCACCACCACTACCTGGCTAGCTAGCTCTTATATCCTAAATTAACCCATTTCTATGAATTGTGTATTGCCACGTTATTGTGGCCTACTGGTAAGGTTCTGTCTGTTGTCCAACGTTTGTCTTCTGTGGTGGTTACATGGCATCCCCTTGACTCTGCCTACTCTCTCCTCCTCTGTCTGCTCAGAATTCCTGCCTTGCCCTACTCTGTACTGCAGTAGGCCAAAGCAGCTTATTTATTAACCAGTGGTATTCACAGCATATAGAGGGAAATCCCACATCACCCCCCCTTCTGTCGGTAAGGCTCTGTCTTGACTAAAGGTCAGAGAGTTCAAACCCTTTCTTGCTTCTCAAAGAACAAATAACAGGATGTTTGACCAAAGGTGGGGGCTTCTGAATGTTTTCCTCCTTAAAAGCCTAACAAAAGGATGTTTGACTTAGGGCATGGTTACTAGGTGTTTTGAGATGTAAGGAGGTAATTACCCTTGCCTTTTCTTTGTATCATGAAAGTCTTGTGCTCTCCCCTTGTGATTGGTGTATATAAGCACTATGAATAATAAACTTGAGGCTGTTACAGTATTCACTGGATGCCCTCAGAACTCTCTCTTCTGTCTCTTGTCTATTTCTTTCCTCAATCTTCACTCCCCTTTTCAGAAATGTGCAAACAAGTTGGCTGGTCATGACACTCCAACAAGACCACACTTCTTAATAGTGCCAGTCCCTATGGGCCAAGCATTCAAACACATGAGTATATTGGGCCCATACCTATTCAAATCAACACACTTACCAAACGAAATGTATAAATTAAATTTCTATAAATTAGACTGGCGTGATGGTGTGTGTATTTAATCCCAGCACTCAGGAGACAGAGGCAAGAGGATCTCTAAGTTTGAGACCAGCCTCTAGGTACTTTTTTTTTAAATGTTTCACATGACCACAGTAAGTTAGGTTATAGAAAGTAATAATAGGAATCACAGGGGAAGGACACATGAGGTCCCTAGAGTCCCCAGACATTGCATCTTGGAAATTCGACACCTTTATTACCTGGTCATGGCCCCTCTCCCTATCTGTCTGCATACCTAGCTGTCTAACTCCTAGTCTCTTAGGATAAAATAATAAATAGTGAAGGAGAAGAAAATAAATTCAGAGAAGCAAAGCAATTTCTAGAGTCAGTATTTGTTTACTGAACTAGAAAGAGGTGGAAAAGCTGTTGTTCCCACAGCCTGGTCTTCTGAGCTGACTTGATGTTGGGAGCAGTCATTTTCTCTGAAGACAAAACAGGTTAAACCAGAAATGGCTGTTTCCAGGCTGAGCCCTGTTATGCCTTTCTAATAGGGTGGGAGGTGCTGTACAGAATTTGTGGGAGTACTTCTCAATATGCAGGCCTGCCAATACAAGGGGTGAGGAGCCATCTTCAAGCCTCTCCAGCTTCTGAGCCTGAGGACCCAACCGTTGGATGCCAGTCTGTGGCTTTTAATTGGTGATTGTTGTTCTGGTGGAAGCTTCACCCCAGCCCCTGGCACCATATATCCAAAGAGTCTGATGTTCAGGTGGAAGTTCCACTCCAAGCCTCCATCCCTGGAGTAGCCTCGGTGCAGACTCCGCCTCCGAGAAAGCCCACCATCATAGGCTCCATACCTGAGGGTATTAAAAGCCCCCCACAGGCCGGGCGGTGGCGCAGCACGCCTTTAATCCCAGCACTCGGGAGGCAGAGGCAAGCGGATCTCTGTGAGTTCGAGACCAGCCTGGTCTACAAGAGCTAGCACCAGGACAGGCTCTAAAGCTGCAGAGAAACCCTGTCTTGGGAAAAAAAAACAAAAAACAAACAAACAAAAAAAGCCCCCCACATTGTGGTTTCTCCTCCCAGTCTCCTCAACTTCCCCTGGGACCACCCAGGAATGCTTTGCTCGGGATAAACCAGGATTTATTAATTTGGTTTGATTGGCTTATTACATCAGCAGCGGCGGATTCCCATTAATCAGGAATTTAAACTTGTGATTTGTTTAATTTTAAAGAAATTACTGATAAAAACTTACTATTGGCATTTTGCTCATTTTCCACAAAGCTCCTATCTTGGTTTGCAACTCTTTGTCTCCACTCTTCCTTGTTTATCACACTAGTCAATGTTAGGAATAATTCTTAGAGGAGTCTCTCTGTTGACTCAAATAATTCCAATCAGACCAAATTAGACCAAATAAAAGATGCCCATGTTTAATGCAGCGCTCCAGGATGGCACAGGGAAATCATGACAAGGGGAAGAGAGAGAAGGGGAGACCATGCAGAACCTGGAGACCACATGTTTATGCTTGTGTTGGGGGGGGCTTCCTAAATAGCCTGTGGGAGTGGTCCTGACCCTCCCTGGGGAGGAGTCACCGCTCGGTGAGCTTTCCCGGAAGTGGAGTCCAGACCAAGGCAACCCCCAGGGGAGGGGGCTTGAAATGGAGCTTCCTGCTCCATTCCAAAGATGGGTGCCGGGGACTGAGATGAAGCCCCCCAAGTATAATAGTCAAACATAAGCCTCTTTGGGTGAAGGCCTCACTTCAGCCCCTTGCATCCATATATCCAGAGTCTGGATGTTTTCAGGGGGAAGTTCCACCACAAGCCCCATACCCTGGGAGTTGCCTCAGTCCAGACTCCGCCCCGAAGAAAGCTTGCCAAATGATAACCCCTCCCCAGAGATACTCAAGACCACTCCCAAAGGGTATTTAAGCCCGCCCCCCAACCCCCCCCCCCCAAGAACAAACAGTTTTCCAGTCCTCCTTTCTAGTCTCCTCTGGGGGGGCTGGAAAGCCATCCGCAGCATTTGTATCCATTAAACCCGGGCTTTTCTAATTCAGTTTGATTTGGTCTGATCCCTATTATTGTGTGGGCAGAGAGACTTACTGGGGTGCAGAAACTTTTCAAAGACCACAGTTTAAAGCCAAAGCAAGCTTTAATTAAATACTGGCCAGGTTGATGGACCCTCTGGCCAGACTCATCTTTGGTTTCCCAGAAAAAGATCCTGAGTCATGGTTTGCAGGGGCTTAAAGTATTGCCTATTAGGTCCAATCAGGGGCAAGCAAACCTTTCTTTCTTCCTGCTACTGAAACTCCCACCCTCATGTGATCAAGTACATCCTGTGCAGATGGGTCAACCAAACTTGCTTAGGGGAGTGGAAACCACGAGTCTTTTTATCTCCCATAAACAACAGCTCCCAGCATTTCAGGAACTATTTGTCCTTGAGCAAGGGGCTGGCAGATCAGAGGCATTTTTGTTTCGTGAATCTCTAAAGCATAGTAATTAAAACTTAAACTGTAACTTCGGTTCACACACTTCCTCTGAGTAGTTGATTCCTGTGTATTTGCACCCATTCCTACCTCCAGGCAGCCACCATTCCACCTTTTTTCTTTCTGAAAATGAAAACTTTAAATATCCTGTAAGGATGAAACCTTACAGTACTTGTCCCAGTGTGATTCATATTTCACTTAATGTGGCATCTTCAGATTTCGTCACGTTGTAACAGGGTCAGAAGCCCCCCCTCCCTTTTGTAAATGGGTGACTATTGATCCGGTGTATGTTTCTACCAAATACCACTGAGTAGAGACTGTTATAGCCACATTTCACCTAACGTCAACAGTGACAGACAATGAATGCATGTATAAGGATACCTCTTTGTGCCTCTGCTCTCGGTTCTTTTTGGTATGTACATAGAAGAGGAATTGCCAGACCATATTATCATTTTAAAACTTTTGTTTGTTTAATACAGGGTTTCTCTGTGTAACCCCGACTGTCCCAGAACTCTATAGACCAGGCTGTCTTAGAACTCAGAGATCTGCCTGTATCTTCCTCCTGAGTGCTGGGATTAAAGGCATATGCCACCATGACTGCCATTTTAACGTTAATTTTAATGTGTTGAAGAAAAGCTATGTTGTATGAACTCACGGAGTCTGAGGCAGCATGCACAGGGCCTGCGTAACTCTGCACCAGATCATCTGAATAAGGCATAATATGTTAGTGGTTTCTTTTCTTTTCTTTTTTTGTTTTTTGTTTTTGTTTTGTTTTGTTTTTGAGACAAGGTTTCTCTATGTATCTTTGGAGCCTGTCTTTTTTTTTTTTTTGGTTTTTCGAGACAGGTTTTCTCTGTGGCTTTAGAGCCTGTCCTGGAACTAGCTCTTGTAGACCAGGCTGGTCTCGAACTCACAGAGATCCGCCTGCCTCTGCCTCCCGAGTGCTGGGATTAAAGGCGTGCGCCACCACCGCCCGGCTTGGAGCCTTCTGTAGACCAGGATGGCCTCAAACTCACAGTCTGCATGCTTCTGCCTCCTGAGTTCTGGAATTAAAGGTGAGGGCCACCACTGCCCAGCATGTTGGTGGTTTCTTTTTGAGACTCCTGAGCGTGCAAATGAGTGAGTCTCTGATACTTAGGCTTTCTCTTGGGGTTTTTTTTTTCTTCACACAACTCTGATGTAATAGATTATGTTTTTTTTTTTTTTTTTTTTTTTTTTTTGGTTTTTCGAGACAGGGTTTCCCTGTAGTTTCTAGCGCCTGTCCTGGAACTAGCTCTTGTAGACCAGGCTGGCCTCGAACTCACAGAGATCCGCCTGCCTCTGCCTCCCGAGTGCTTAGATTATGTTTTTATCTTATTATATTTTTCTTATATTATTATCCCTTAGAAGCCTGTTTGTTTTCTAATGAAAGACAGAACAGGAGCAGATCTGAATGAGAGGAGAAGTGAAGAGGAGCTGGGAGGGGTACAGGGAGGAGAAATCGTAATCAGGATATATTATGTGAGGGGAAAAAATTAAAAAAAACTAGCCATGCTGTTTTTCACAGACGATGCCCCTTTTACCTTCTTACCACCCCTGTGCAAGAGCTCCCATTCACATCAAAACTTTTTTCATGATTTACATATATACACATATTTATACAAATATGTAAATGTTTTATGTGTGTAGGTGTTTTGCTTACATGTATTTCCATGCATCACATGCCTACTGTGTCCATGAACGCAGAAGAAGACATTAGATCTTGAACTATAGTTACACAAGATTGTGAGTCACCATGTGGGTGCTGGGAATTGAACTTGGGTCTTCTGCAGGAGCAGTTAGTGCTTTTAACTGCTGAGCCATCTTCCTGGCCACCCAGAACAGCATTTTGATCAGTGACAGACTTCATATACAAGTAGAGTCCCTAATATTATAATGAAGCTGAAAGCGTTCTGTCACCAATGACTCCCCAGCTATATCACCCAGGGCAACTGTATAACCCATGCTTTTGTAGTGATTCTGATTCTGCAGTGCCATTCACATACAAGTATAGCATATAAAATTGTCTATAGCACATAATACTTGATAAAGATAATAAACTCTTAACAGAAAAGATGGTTCCAGTTTATTTATTTACTACACTATATGTTTTTGTTTTGAATTTATCACATTTACTTGTTTTGTGTATGTTTGCACACACATGCCATATTACATGTATGGAAGCCAAAAGACAACTTGTGGCAGTTGTTTCTCCACTTCTACCATGTAGATGTTGTAATGATCTGTCCTGTCCCTTTAAGAGACAAACCAAGCCCACTCCCCCCTCCCCCGCCAAGGCAACCTGATTTTCAGCTTCCAGCCAGAGTCTTTCCTTTTCCATTTCCTTCTCGAAGAGGCAGCTTCTGTCTCTCCCCACTTCTCCCCTTCCCTTCTTCTGTTTATCTCTCTGCTCTTTCTGCTCTTCTTCCTTCTTCCCTCTCCCCTCTCCCCTCCATAACCCACTAAACAAATATCCAACCTGCATGGCATGCCTATCCATGTCTCTGTCTCTTGCCTGCTGCCACATATGTCCCTGCCCGGGACCAGCAGCCTTCAGAGACCTGTGGCATGGTCTCATGGTGTGCTCATCTGTCTGTCTCTCCTCGTGGCCTGCAGAAGCCACTCAGGGAATTGTGCTCTCACTGCTTGGAACTGGCTGTTCTCGGGACCCCCTGCCCCCTGCCTGTCCCCGCTCGGAGACCTGCAGCATGGTCTCATGGCCCGCTGCCCACTGCAGCCACTCAGGAATCCACAGCAATTTTACATTTGTCATTACAGATGTCTAAGATTGAACTGAAGATGTTAGACCAGTTGGCCAGCACCATTATCAGCTGAGCCGTAACACCAGGACTGCATTTTTTGCTTTAAAAGATAAACTTTTTTGTTTGGTTTTGCTTTTTATTATTTTTTTAAAAGATTTATTTATTATGTGTACAACATTCTGCCTCCATGTATGCCCGCCCGCCAGAAGAGGGCGCCAGATCTCATTACAGATGGTTGTGAGCCACCAAGTGGTTGCTGGGAATTGAACGCAGGACCTCCAGAAGAGCAGCCAGGGCTCTTAACCACTGTTACATCTCTCCAGCCCTTTGCTTTTTTTTTTTTTTTTTTTTTTTTTTTGGTTTTTTTCGAGACAGGGTTTCTCTGCAGCTTCTTTAGAGCCTGTCCTGGAACTAGCTCTTGTAGACCAGGCTGGCCTCGAACTCACAGAGATCCGCCTGCCTCTGCCTCCCGAGTGCTGGGATTAAAGGCGTGCGCCACCACCGCCCGGCAGCCCTTTGCTTTTTATTTTCTTACAGCACATTGCTGAGAATTGAACTAAAGGCCCCAGAAATGATAGGCAAGTGCTATAACACAGAGTCGTTCTTGGCCTCCACACTGCCTTTCTTCCTTTTCTGCCTCATCATTTTCCCCTTCTTCTTCTGTAGCTTTTTTTTTTTTTTTCGAGACAGGGTTTCTCTGTAGCTTTGGAGCCTGTCCTGGAACTAGCTCTTGTAGACCAGGCTGGTCTCAAACTCACAGAGATCCGCCTGCCTCTGCTTCCCGAGTGCTGGGATTAAAGGCGTGCGCCACTGCCGCCCGGCAGCTTTTTTTTTTTTTTTTTTTTTTATCATTTTTTTAAATAACGTATTTATTTCATGTGCATTGGTGTTTTGCCTGCATGCATGAGTGTGTGAGGGTGTCAGGTCCCCTGGAACTGGAGTTATAGACAGCTGTGAGCTGCCATGTGGGTGCTGGGAATTGAACCCAGGTCCTCTGGAAGAGCAGTTTAGTAGGACATCACATGACTTGCAGTTGTAATAACTCACACGTGATATGGACTAATAAAATTCTCACCTGATGATGGGGTGCGGGTGCTGCTCGTGAGAGACCAAGGAGCTTCACCAAGTACTCTCTCCATGGGTGTGAGGACTCTCCAGGGTACACTGCTGCTAAAGTCAGTCATGATCCAGTAGAGCTTCCCAGTGTACAGATGTCTCTGAATTGTAACCCATGAAAACTCATTTGTTCGTGAACCTGGACATGAATGGAATGCTTTCTTTGATGTGTTTGTGCCCACCCCGAGAGAGAGAGAGAGAGAGAGAGAGAGAGAGAGAGAGAGAGAGAGAGAGAGAGAGAGAGAGAGAGCGAGCACAGCATATGGAATAGTTGTCCTAATGGTATAAGGTGCTAATTTTAAAAATATATTTTAAAGAGCACTCTCATGTCTCACTAACCAAGTTGAGCAGGATGAATAATGGCCCCCAAGAGATATCAGACTTAGTCCCTGGAATAGGCCAATGTTTTCCACTAAACAGAGATTACTCTGATAAAATTACTTTGATTGAATTCCCTACTGTGTTAGGGAGAAGGCAGGATATGTAGTTCTAGTTGTCCTAGAACTCACTGAGATCTTCCTGCCTGTGCCTCCCAAATGCTGGAACCTGGAACCATCTTGCCTGACCCAGATCTACTTTCAAAAAATTGGAGCAAAAGAAACAAATTTAGAGCTGAGTGGCAATAAATTCATAACTGACCCAGGTTCTTGCTATCAGCTTGGCCCAACAATCATAAACATTTTTTTATCAATATCAGTGTCTTTATTATCCATTGATATTAATCTGAATTAATGAGCCAGGTGGGGAAGGCCTGCAATTTTAGTTCCAGCACTTGGGAGGTAGAAGCAGGTAGATCTCTGTGAATTCAAGGCTAGTCTGGTCCACAAAGAGAGTTCTAGGAAATCAAGGGTTATTATACACAGAGACCCTATCTCAAAAGTAAAACAAATCAAAACAAAAAAAAAAAACAACAAAACCAAATCAATGGGGGCTGGAGAGATGGCTCAGAGTTAAGAGCACTGGCTGCTCTTCCAAAGGCCTTGAGTTCAATTCCCAGCAACCACATGGTAGCTTACAACCATCTATAATGGGATCTGATATCCTCTTCCGGCATAAAGGTGTACATGCAGATAGAACACTCATATACTTAAATAAATAAATCTTTAAGAAAAAAATAAATGAATCAATGAGGCGTGTGGTGGTGTCACACGCCTTTAATTCCAGCACTTTGTAGGCAGAGGCAGGTGGATAGCTTTGAGTTTGAGGCCAGCATGGTCTACAAAATAAGTGCCAGAGAAACCCTGCTCCAACCCCCCCAAACAAACAAACAAAACCCACTGAATCAATGATTAACAACATGTTTTATTTTGATAGGGATCATCTTAATTCTCTTCAACTTAAGTAATTATTCACTTCTGCAAGTAATTATTCAACATGTTTCAACACATTTTCCAACATGTAGACACACATGGTTTTGTTTAATCATCACTTCCTGAATTCCGTTTTGGGTCTTGTTTAAAATTCATGTTCACCACAGTACAACTGGCCCTTGATATCCTTAGGTTCTGCATCTGTGGATTCAACCAAATGGAAAACAGAAAAAGCAATGGACCCATCTCAAGTTTATACAGCCTTTCCATGTTGTTACTCCTTAACTAACACAGTCTAGCATCTGTTTTCATAGCATTTATATTGTACCAGCTATTATAAGTCATTTAGAGATAATTCAAAGTATATAGGACAATGTGCATAAGCTTGAAGTTAACACTCTGCTGTTTTTGCTTTAGGGCATGCAGTGGATTTTCTTTCACAAGTCGGGACCTGAATCCTGACACCAAGGGATAGTGAAGAACCTGTGAAAATGAACTTTTTTTTAAAAGTGATTTTTGGGAGCTGGAGAGAGTTCGGGAATTAAGAGCACTTGCTGCTCTTTCAGAGGACCTGAAATTGATTCCCAATGTCCACTAATGACAGCTCACAACTACCTGTAACTCCTCCTCTGTGTGATCAGATGTTCTCTTTGGACCCCTGTGGGTACCACATGCATGTGCACACACATACACAGCCATATACATAATCAAAAATAAAATAACTCTTGGGGCTGGAGAGATGGTTCAGAGGTTAAGAGCACTGGCTGTTCTTCTAGAGATCCTGAGTTTAATTCCTAGCAACCACAGAGTGGCTCACAACCATCTGTAATGAGATGTGGTGCCCTCTTCCAACATGCAGGCATACATGCAGGCAGAACACTGTATAATAAATAAATAAATAAATTTATATTTAAAAATAAATAAAATAACTTGACGCTGGAGAGATGGCTCAGTAGTTAAGACTGCTGATCTTCAGTCGAGGTGGTAGCAAAGGCAGAGGCAGGTGGAACTGTGTGAGTTGGAGGCCAGCCTGGTCTACAAAGTGAGTTCTGGACAGTCAGGGCTGTTACACAGAGAAACCCTGTCTTGAAAAACCGAAGGAAAAAGAAAGAGTGCTGACCTTCTGGAGGACCTGAGCTCCACTCCCAGCATCCATATTAGGCAGCTTACAAAGACCCGGAACACCAGCTCCAGAAGAGCTCACACCCTCTTTTAGCTTCTCTGAACAGACACAAAAACACACACATGCTCACACCCATAAAAATAATTTTAAAACGCCGAACAGTGGTGGCACATGCCTTTAATCCCAGCACTCGGGAGGCAAAAGCAGAGGCAGGTGGATCCTGTGAGTTCGAGGCCAGCCTGGTTTACAAGAGCTAGTTCCAGGACAGGTTCTAAAGCTATAGAGAAACCTTGTTTTGAAAAATCACACATAAACAAAAAGATAATAATAATTTTAAAAATAAAATATATTTTTTAAAAATGTGGTGTGTGAGTGCACACACCTTTAATGTCAGCACTCGGGAGGCAGAGGCAGGGCATATCTCTGTGAGTTCAAGACCAGCCTGGTCTACAAGATAGCCAGGGCTACATAGTAGGAGCCCGAATAACAAAACAAAACTCAGAAGAAAATAAAAGCTGCAGCTGGGCGGTGGTGGCGCACACCTTTAATCCCAGCACTCGGGAGGCAGAGGCAGGCGGATCTCTGTGAGTTTGAGGCCAGTCTGGTCTACAAGAGCTAGTTCCAGGACAGGCTCCAAAGCTGCAGAGAAACCCTGTCTCAAAATAACAAAACAAAACAAAACAAAAACAAACAACAACAAAAAACAAAACAAAAAACCAAAAACACACCAACCCCCTCCCAAAAGATGTGTATCCGTGTTTTGCAAGAGTGTTAGAAGCCAGTAAAGGGTGTCAAATTCTGTGAAACTGTTATAAGTGGCTTTGAGCGGCCATATGGGTGCTGTGAACTGAAACTGAGACCTATGCAAAAGTAACAGGTGCCTTTAATAACTAAGTCATCTCTCTATTCCGTGTTTCTCTGTGTAGCTTTGGCTGTCATGAAACTCACTCTAGCCCAGGTTGACCTCAAACTCAGAGATCTGCCTGCATCTCATGAGTTTGTAATGATTAAAATTCTATCATTTCTTCCCTATCTCTTTTAGCTTGGTGTGGTACATTCGCTTGTCAATTTAGAATGGGGAGGTTGAGGCAGGGGTACCACAAGTTGCACATCATCCTGGGCTGCACAGGGAGAGCCCTGTATCAAAGCACAAAGTTCTTCCTTTGTCTTGGATAGTCTGCCATTTGGACATGGTTGTAAAGATTTGTTTGGGGTTTGTTTGTTTTTGAAGCAGGGTCACTTGATGCTATCACGGCTGTCCTGGAAAAGGAATTTGCTTTTAATTACCCTATTTTGAATTAAGTGTGCTTCCATTCTGAACTGTGTCGTTCATTCACTCTAGAAAATCCTCTACAACTTTCTTTATTAATGTTGTCGCACATCAACTCCAGGGCTTACTTCTGCGATGTCTAATAAACATAATCTCCAAAATTCTTGTCTATGTGCTATGTTAACTGCTATCTTTTAACTCTTGTAACATTTCAGTATTTTACTGAGGAAACATATTTTATTTTTGAAACAATAACTCATTCCTTTGCACAGGTATTACATCAGCATTCCAGTTTCCTGCCTTAGTCTTCAAGGGTCTGGGTTGCAAGCAAGTGCCTTTCTGCCTGGGGCTTACTGTGAAAATTTTATCTTATACATTTCTAATTTGTTTTTGTCCTTTTGACACAGGGTTTATGAAACCCTGGTAGGTCTTGAACTCACAATCTTTCTGCTTCATGGTCCCAAGTGTTGGTGCTATGGACATACATCAACACACACAAAAGATTCTAAATGCAGACTGCTAATGGAAAGTTCAGTCTAATTTAGCTGTATCATACTGTCTCTGCAGTTTTCTCTAATAGAGTCTTTGTGATTTTTAAAAAGTTTTGTGACTCTTGTTTTCTTTGTTTTTTGAAACAGGGTCCATTATGTAGCTCTTGTGAGCCAGGAACTCACTGTGTAGATAAGGTTACCCTTAGACTTACAGATATATGTCTGCCTCTGCCTACTGAGTTCTGGAAATAAAGAAGTGTGCACCAACTGACATTAAATTTATCAAAGTATCACTTATCAGTAATGGAAAACATGGTTCCAGATTTTCAAATCTCCATTACACTTTGAATGCTCCCTCCAAAATATATATTAAATTTTATCTGCTGCTGAGATTTCCAAGTAAATCAGGACATTGAGAGATGCCTGGATCATGAGCATTCTACCATTTTAGGTGGATTGCTAGAGAAATCCTGAGTCAAATAGCTATTGAAGGAGTGGCTTCATTATGGACATGAGTTTCTGTAGTGCTCAGTTCCTGCCGTCTCTGTCTAGCACTTATGACACTTAAGAGTTGCACACCAGATATGGCTCACTGTTGAATTTTCCAGTCTCTAAAACCATTAGCCAGGCAGTGGTGGTGCAAGTCTTTCATCAGCACTTGGGAGGCAGAGGCAGGTGGATCTCTGTGGGTTCGAGACAATCTAGTCTACAGAGTGAGTTCCAGGGCAGTCAAGGATACACAGAGAAACCCTGTCTTGACAAACCAAAAATAAATAAATAAATCCATTTAAGTGGGATTCCCCTCTGTGTGCTGTGATTACCATTAATGAAACTGCCTTGGCCTGTTGATAGGGCAGAACTTAGGTAGGCAGAGAAAACTAAACTGAATGCTGGGATAAAGAAGGACAGAGTCAGGGAGAAGCCATGTAGCTCCACCAGAGACAGATGCAGGAACTTTATCCAGTAAGCCACAGCCTCGTGGTGATACACAGATTAATGGAGATGGGTTAAATTAATATGTAAGAGCCATGGAGGCTGGAGAGATGGCTCAGAGGTTAAGAGCATTGCCTGCTCTTCCAAAGGTCCTGAGTTCAATTCCCAGCAACCACATGGTGGCTCACAACCATGTGTAATGAGGTCTGGTGCCCTCTTCTGGCCAGCAGGCATACACACAGACAGAATATTGTATCCATAATAAATAAATCAATATATATATAAGAAAAGAGCTATGTAGTAGGAGCTGCAGGCAGGCCTGCTTTTCGTCCCGCCTGGCTCCCGCATGCCTGGCTAGCTTATGCCCTGAAGTAACAACACACAAATTGTATTCTTTTAAACACTGCTTGGCCCATTAGCTCTAGCCTCTTATTGGCTAACTCTCTCATCTTGATTAACCCATTTCTAATAATCTGTGTACCACCATAGAGTGGTGGCTTACCGGGAAGATTCTAGCCACTGTCCGTCTTGGGTAGGAGAAGCATGGCGACTGCCTGAGGCGTCTGCCTCACTGCCTTCTTCCCAGCATTCTGTTCTGCCCACTCCACCCACCTAATTTTCTGTCCTATCAAAGGGCCAAGGCAGTTTCTTTATTAACCAATAAAAGTAACACATAGACAGATGACCCTCCTCCATCAGAACTAGCCAATAAGCTAGAGCTAATGAGCCAAGCAGTGATTTAAAAAAAATATAGCTTCTGTGGGATTATTTTTGGGTCTAAGCTGCCTGGTGGTTGGGAAACAAGTGGTCGCCTCTCACAATTGGTGCCCAACATGGTGCCAGGTGAAGATGGACACTTCCCAGACTAGCTCAGAACTGAGAACCATAGAGTGTTATTTATTTAGGGGTAGACTCACAGGTTACAGTTCTCTCTGCTTGAATGGGGGAACAGCAACTGAATACTGCAGTTGGAAGAGAGGCCAGACATGTGCTTTACCTAGGAATTTATAGTGATAAAAGGCCACACCCGTGTAGGCAGGTAACTTAAAGGCTACTACTGGCTGTAGGAATTCCTACAGCAATCCCTTATGGCTGTAGGAATTCCTACAGCAATCCCTTAGTCAAATAAACTCCTGTAGTTCTAACTTACTGTGTGTGGCACTCTTCTATAGTAGCATCAAACTCAACATATCAACATACTAAAGGAACAGTTGTTATTTTTGTCATTACTGGGGAAAACATACTTTAACGTTTAATTATTAATAGTACTAATGCTAAATATTGCGGAGATGGATTTTCAGAAAATACACAACTTGTAGCTGGCAAACCTAACATTAAATCTCTCCAAATCTAAGGAGCTTTTGTGTATCAACTTAATGTACCTACAGCTTCGTATTTCCAAATACCTAAACATAAAAAGATAGTTATCATCTTCAGCAATTATTGAAATGTTTTATCACATTTATTTTCAAACAGTCGTTGAAGACTTAATAAAATGCTGATGTTGGGAATGTCCACGATGTAAAGCATTAGAAAGGCTTATTTAGCTCTCCCATCACTACATAGACAAGAACATGACTTAGAGGTTTATATGCTTGTTATTGAATAAATGTGCTTTTATGGTACTTCAGAAAAAAAAGGGGGGAATTGGACATGTGTTTTAAACGTCGAAAGTATGCATCCAATAAATGCGTGATTGTATGTATGCACACACCTATGTGCGTAGGTTGGCCAGTAGAGGGCACTGGCTCCCCGGGAACTGGAGTTGCTGGCACTTGGAAAACGCCACAGGAGGATGCAAACTCTGGTTTGCTTCTCTAAGAGCAGTATGCACTCTTAACTGCTGAGATGTCTCTCTATCGCATTCCTCCCCAGCTTCCTGTATATGAGACAATGCCAGGTATCCCAGGGCACCTTGGCTGATCCTGCCACTTCCACCCCTTGAATGTTGGTTGTCCCGTGATGTGGGATCTGTTTGTTTTGAAATCGTATCTGAGGCAAAAGCAAAACAGCGGTGGTGTAATTTTTACAATTCCAACACTCCAGAGGCAGGAAAAGGATCTACAGTTTGAGGCCAGACTATGCTAGTTAATGAAACATTATGTATAAAAAAATATAAAAAAAGAATTATATATTTTCGCACATCATACAGCAACTTGGTCCATCACCCATTACTTCGATCTAATGCAACAGCATCAGCTGTAATCCCAACAAACCGCCAGGGCGAGGTTCATCTGCTAGGTTTTAACAGGGAGTCCTGGAAATCCCGCACCATGACATCTGCAGCAGACGTAGTTGTAGACTGGGAACAAAAGACCCTCGTGCCGCCCTCCCGCGGCTCCGCTCCGAACGCGCCCGGCCGGGCTCCCGGTCGAGGGTCGCTGCCCACGGGGCCACGTCGGGCAGGAGGAGCGAAAGGCGCGGTGGCCCAGGCCCCGTCAATGTAGGGCACAGGCGCTGGGCAGGCCCGGGAGAGCGCGCTCTGCCTGGCACCGACGGCCGAGCCCGGACAGCCCGGGTACCCGGGGCGCGCACCGTCGTGTGGCCCGGCCGCAACCTAGGCGCGCAGGCCCTTAGCCGCCGAGGGCACGGCCGATGGCAGAGCGCGGTCAGGGCTGTCAGCGCCAAGTTTCCCGGCCCCACGGGGTTCGGTTCTGATGGGCACCAAGTTGTCCCAACAGATCCCACAAAATGGAGGACGACGTCTCCTCCCGCCGCAGCCATGGCGGAGGTGGGGGACCATTCCCACGGGCGAGGCAAGGTGGAAGCGCCCGCACGGCCGCCAGCGCGCCAGTCCCCTGCAGCCGCGGCCCGGCCCGCCCCCTCGGCCCGCCGCAGGCACTGCGGGGCTCGGCCGTCTCCCGGGTCTTGGCGACCTGGACAGGGAGGACGCCGGGGCATCGAGGCCGCGTCGCTCCTCGGGCAGAGTCGCGGGGGACCGCGGCGACCGTCTGGAGGCCGAGGCCCGGTGGCCCGATCCCGGCCCCGCGGGAAGCCTCGACGAAGACTCCCCCGCCCCGAGGCCGCGCGGCGATCCGTACCTCGGGCCTCGCCTCTCGGGCTCCTGACCCCGGCGGACCCGGCGAGTGGGGGCGGGGCGGGGGCACCGAGGGAGGGAGGGAGGGAAGGAGGAAGGGAGGGAGGGAGGGAAGGAGGGAGGGAGGGAGGACTGAGCCCGAGGCTGGCGGCGGGGTGAGGGGGGGGTGAGGGAACGGCAGGCACGAGGGCGTGGCCCGGTTTTGACGGACAGCCGGTCTGACTACCTCACCTAGGAGGGTCCTGAACGAAGGCCGACGGAGCCAATAGACATGCCCGAGGCATTCCGGGCCGCCTTCGCCAGCAGCCAATGAGCGTGCGGAGGGCGGGGCCTCCCAGGGCTCCGCCGTGCCGCCGCCTCCTCTACCTCCTCCTCACCAGCGCTAAAGCCGGGACTGGACCGAGCGGAGTTGTGCGTGTCGCTGAAGCGGGGTGGGCCGGGGGAGGGGAGGTTCGTTCCGCGGAGCTGCAGCCAGAACCGGGTGAGGCTTATCCCCGCTGTCTTTCCTGTCGAGGGCCGCGGAGAGTGGGGGTGGCTGGGAGCAGCGCAGCCTCGGGAGGAGGAGGCAGAGGCGGGGGCGACTGGGGAGGCGGAGATGGGTGAGGGCAGCCTCGGGAGCCTCCCACCGACCCGGGCTTAGCAGCCCGCGGCGGCCGGTGTCGCCGCTGCTGCGTTGGGGCCTCGGGGTGCGCTGGGGGCCGCGCTCATGTCCCGGGCGGCTTCGCGTGCGACCCGAAGGCTGGGGGCTGGGGGAGCGGGTGGGTGGGGCGGATGCTGGGGCGCGGGGGACTTAGGGTGGGGGTGGCGGCGGCCAGAGGTCTCGGGGTGTTTTCCTTTTTGTGCAGCGGGCGGGTGAGCGCGTGGGCGGGTGGGCAATCGGGTGAGGAGCCCGTTAGACCCCCCCGCCTAGTGGCTGCACTCTCACCTCGTCTGTCTGATCTAGCTTCCAAGTTTTCTGTGGTGGGGGAGCCGCTTAAGTCCTGTGGCGTTTTTTCTTTCGCTCCTCTCCACCGCGCTGTGCAGCAGCTTCTAGTCTTAGTGGAGCAATTTCTTATGTCTGACTTGGTGCCTGTCGTGGGCTCCAGAGGCGTAGGAATCTTAGGTCCCGGGCAAGTGCTTGCGGCAAATGGAACCAGTTGTTGAACCCCTTCCACCTTCTTGGTACTTAATTGATGGCGGTGACGCAGGGTGGACTTGGGAGAAATAGGATTCGAATCTCTTGCTGGCTTGGAGGACGCGCTTATCCTTCTGCGCAGCTGTGCACTCTTCCTAATTCTGAAACTGGAAGGAATAGTTTTTTAGTAGTTGATCTCTGTTTGGAAAAGGTTGCTAGAATAGCTCTGGAATGATTTCACCTTTTTACTTCCTCCTCTGGTGGTCAGGGTTGGTGCTACCTCCTCGCTATTGGTGCTAAAGGATTTTTTTTTTTTTTTTTTGGTTTTTTTCTCTTATTCTAGAACCTTCAAGCCAATCTGGTGAAGCATTTGACAGAAGCAAGGAAAACATCTCCTTTGTGAGTCATTTTGGGTAGCTTTCCTGTTTAAACTTACTAGGATAGACTGTTCCATATGAGATTTGCTTTTCTGTTACTTCGAAAAAATGCTGCTTGAGTGAGTGGTCTCTGGCCGGAAAGCCGAGCCAGTGCAATCTGTGTCAAGAGACACATCTGTAAGTAAGTACTCCTAACGCTGCTGTTTTTTTAGAATTCTTTAATGAGACTAAGCTCCAATTCATTAAAATGAGGTTTTAAAGTAAAAGTTAAATACCTAAAAAATTACTGACAAATGTTTTAAGATTGAGGAAGAGCAGATTAGCGAATTACAGTTCTTTTCCTTCTTGAAAGATTTTATTTCCCATGTAAAAGTGTTCTGCTTGTATGTCTATGCCGTTTGGATGCAGTGTTCAGGGAGACCAGAAGAGGGCAGGGGATCCTTTGGAACTAGACAGCAGGTTGTGAGCTGTTCTAGAGTTGTGGGGACTTAAACCCTTGGAAGAGCAGCCAATTATTTTAACCCCTGAGCCTTCTCTCCAGCCTCTGTGATCTCTCATGTAGTACTTGTTAGACATAACTTTTTTATTTTTAAAAAAATATTAAAAGTGTGTGTGTGTGTTGTCTTTGTGTTCCTGAGGAAGCCAGAAGAAGGTGTTGAATCTGCTGTAGCTGGAGTTACAGGTATTTGCGAGTAGGGTCAGTTGGGTGCTGGAAGCAGATGCTGGTCCTCTGGAAAAGCAGCAAATGCTCCTAACTGCTGAACATCTATCTATCTAGCCCCTGCCCGATGTAGGGTATAGTATCAGACAGAATTCTCGGTCTACCCGCCCCCCCTCCACTCTACAAGAATAACTAGTGTTTTTAACTGCTGAGCCTCTCTAGTTCCCCAGTCTCCTTCCTACCTCCTCTAGCAACCCACCAGGGTTTCTCTTTGTAGCCCTCTCTGTCCTGGAACTTTCTCTATATATCTGACTGCCCTCCAACTCAGAAATCCTCCTGCCCTTGCTTTGTGAGTGCTGGGATCAAAGGAATACACCACCACACACAGTTCAGTCTCCATTTTTAAAAGCTAGACAGAGAGCCTGGCGCCCTCCTTTAATTCCAGCACTGGGGGGGGGGGGCAGAGGCAGGCAGATTTCTGTGAGTTCGAGGTCAGCCTGGTCTACAAGAACTAGTTCCAAGACAGGCCCCAAAGCTACAGAGAAACCCTGTCTTAAAAAACCAAAAAAAGGAAGGAGGGGAAAAAAATGACTGTGTCAGCCTTTGCTTCCCTTTGAAACTTCACAAGTCAGGCTGCTACCAACTACATTTCTCTTCTCATTCTATCTTACATTTACAGTTCATCAGGAAGGGACACTGGTGCAGGAACCTAAAGGCAGAAGCTCTAGCTACTTGCTTGATTGTTCCCCATGCCTGTTTTCTATAACCCAAGACCTCCTGCCCTTGGGGTGACACCACCCACACCAGGCAAGGCCCTCCTACATTGTTCAACAACCAAGGAAATGCCCTACAGACTTGCCTACAGGCCCATCTGATGGAGAACATTTGCCAATTTTATTATTTTTTTAATTTTCATATAAAAGCACCACAAAACAAAATTAAATTGACCCAAAGTCTAAACAACTGTAAAACTTCCCATTGAATGAATGGAGGATGTGACTGCTCCATGGTTGAGGGAGAAGGTTTTTATTGTAGCCTTGAGGACAGTACAGGCAGAGGCATCTGGAATAGTCCAGAGCAGGGCCTTCAGAATGGTCTGTATCATGGACTTAGAGGGGGACCAAAGAGACGGGACTAAGAGGGCATATGAGAACTTGGGATGGGAGGCCATGAGGTAAAGTTTAGGGTGGGGTCAGGGTTAGAGGAGAGAGGATCCACAGAAACCTAAAGCCCAGAGGTCAGCAGACGTTTTTGGTATGCTTGGAGGGGCCACTTGTTAATCATGGATCCACAGTTTCCTTTGGACCTCATGAGATAGAAATTTTTAAGTATTTGCCTATACATTGCCAGTATACATTTAGAGACTTTACCATTTCATGGTTTTTTGCTTTTTTTGTTTTTTGAGACAAGATCTTGTTATCTAGACCTAACTGTCTTGGAACTTGGTAAGTCAGTGGTTCTCAACCTTCCTAATGCTGCAACTCATTTTTTTTGTATGTTTGTTTTGAGACAGCATCTCTGTAGTCCTAAGCTGTCCTGAAGCTCTCAACGTAAACCATGCTGACCTTGAACTCAGAGATTCATTTGCTTCTGCTTTCTGAGCGCTGGGATCAATGAAGTGCACCACACAAACTCCGATTCATTCATTTTTTAATGGCAGCTTTCACTATGTTGAAAAAAATCAGAATCTTCCATTTATCATCTATTAGCGAGGTATCCTATTAATTAAAAAATATTACTGTTTATAGGTAAAATTTTCTATTGGAAAAATAAAATCAGAGAACAGTAACCGTCAAGATTTAAAATATCTAGGGCTGGAGATGTAGACTAGGCATATGGCACTTGCCTAGCATGTATAAGGTTCTAACATCATTCTTGGAACATATTAAGCTATAATCTCGTTTTATATCCCCATTTTGTTTATAATACAGAAAACTTAATTCAGTGAGATGTAGTAACTTGCTCAGTGTGACATAACCAAGTGGTCAAACAGTAACTTTTCTCTTTTGAGCAGAGTAAATGGTTTCATGTCAACAAACTAGAAGCATCATTTAGTAGAGAATCTCAATAAAAGAAAGGTTTCTGAACCAGGCAGTGGTGGTGCTTGCCTTGAATCCCAGCACTTGAGGCAAATGCAGGTGGATCTCAGTAAGTTCGGTGTCACAGCCTCGTGGTGATACACAGATTAATGGAGATGAGTTAATTTCTAAGATATGAGTTAGCCAGAAATATGCTTAAGCTATTGGCCAAACAGTATTGCAAATAATACGGTTTCTGTGTGATTATTTTGGGTCTGAGCTGCTGGGCAGCCAAGAAACGAACAAACGGTCTTACTACAACACCTCAGCTGTTGGTATTTAGTGGAATTTTATTTTTTAATTTATTTATAACTTTATTTAATGTGCATTGGTGTGAAAGTATCGGATTCCCTAGAACTGGATTTACAGATTGTTGTGAATTGTCATGTGGGTGCTGGCAATTGAACCTTGGTCCTCTAGAAGAGCAGCCCAGTGCTCTTAACTACCGAGCCATCTCTCCAGCTTCTGGAATAATTTTATTTTCTTGTTAGGTTGGTTTCAGGGTTTTTTTTTTGGTTGTTTTTTTTTTTTTTGTTTTTTTTTTTTTTTTTGTTTTTGTTTTTTTTTTTTTTTTTATTTTTGAGACAGTGTCTTCGTTTAGCTCTGAATGTTCTGGAACTTGCTATATAGACCAGACTCGCCTCAAACTGAGAGATCCTCCTGCCTCTGCTTCTGCCTCTCAAGTGCTGAGCACTGCCTGCTCTTCAAAGGTCCTGAGTTCAATTCCCAGCAACCACATGGTAGCTCACAAGCACCTATAATGGCGTCTGGTGCCCTCTTCTGGCCTGCAGGCATACACACAGATAAAATAATGTATACATAATGAATGAATGAATGAATGAATGAATAAATAAATAAATAAATAAATAAATAAGAAAAAAGGTGTGTGCCACCATGCTTGGCTGATACATTTTTTTTTTTTTTTTGTTTTTCAAGTTTATTTTTTTACTTGTGTGTCTGTGTGGACATATGCAGTTGTGGATGTAGGTGCTTATGTAGTCTAGAAAGAGGGTGTCAGAACCCCTGGAGCTGGAATTAAATGCAGGTGTGAGCCTCCTGATAGAGGTGCTGGAAACCGAACTTGGGTCTTATGTAAGAGAACAATAGAAACTCCTAACTGCCAAGCAATCTTTTTTTTTATTTTAAATTTAAATTATTTTATTTTTTTTTTTTATTTTAAATTTAAAGAAACTTAGGCTATTTTTGTTGTAAGTCGAGAGTAGCATAAAGTGATCATGGTTAGTATCAAATTGCATAATTCCCATCAAACACCAGAAAGAAGTAGAATTTAACAAAGTGGTGAACAGGAAAACTGAATGAGTATCACTTGAGTTGTTTGTTACAATCTTATCAGTGCTATTACTGCAGTAAAGTGAAAATGCTCTTTTCTGTCTCTTACAGATTCTTCCGTGTGAGTAAAGACTCAGCGGGAAGATCAGTTGACAGTTCAGGCTCATGCTTTCCTAGGAAAGTTGGCCATGGCAGCTCACCTCACAGATGTGGGTTCTTCAGTCAGTGCATCTGGAAGCTCACCAGTGGAAGATGATGATGTTGTGTTTGTTGATTCGATACAGCCTCCAATTTGTGCTCCAGCAGTAGCTGAGGAAAGAAACTTTGTAGTTGCATCTTCAAAACATGAAAATCCACAAGGAAATTACTCCATAATTCCTCCTTTACGAGATTTAACTTCTCAGAAGGGAAATATATGTGAAACAATTGTTATTGATGATGAAGGGGACACAGAAATAAATGGAGGGGAGGAGAAAAATCCTACCAATTTTACTGAATGGGGACCTCATGGAAACAAAGACAGTACCAAAAATTTGGATTTCTTCATTTCCAGTCTATCAAGAAGTAAGGTAAATTCAGGAATGGGTACGAATAGTATCACTACAGAATTGACTCTACTAATTCTAATGTTACAATTTTAGACGCTGGGTGAGATAGGAACGTAAAGATTGTACATCACTGTACCAACTTGGGAGATGTCACTCAAGGATTTAGTGTTAATGTACAAACATCCTCGTCTTTAACTTCACAGACCCAGCCTGGAGTAGGACCTTTCAATCCTGGTAGGCTGGATGTAGCAGATGCGCTCCAGAATGGAAGATGTGCAGCACATCCCAACCCTGGTAAGCAGTAAGTGGTATTATTTGCCTTGTATTGAGTACATTTAGATTTCTGTGAGTCTACTCAATGTGCCTGGAGGTCAGGGCTGTCTTCCTCTGTTGGCCTCTACCTTATTTTTTGAAATAGTTTTTTTTATACTGACCTTGAAGCTCACCAGTTCACTTAGATTGGTTACCTGGCAAGCCCCAGTGATCTGTTTTTCTGTCTTCCAAACACTGGGATTATAGATGAATGCTTTTTTTTGTTTGTTTGTTTGTTTTTTCTGTGTAATCTTGGCCATCCTAGAACTTACTCTATAGACCAGGCTGGCCTTGAACTCAGAGATCTTTTTCTTTTCTTTTTAACCTTAAAAAAAAAATGTCTTTAAGGGTCTCAATATGTAATCATTGGCTGCTCTGAAGCTCACTATGTAGATCAGGCTGGCCTCAGACTCAAAGAAATCCTCCTGTCTCTTGTCTCCTGAGTGCAGGGATTAAAGGTATGTGCCACCATTACTGGCTTAATCTATTTATTTGTGTATATGTGTGTGTATGTATATATATAATGTTATTATTACTATCTTCAAGACAGAGTTTCTCTGTAGCTTTGGAGCCTGTCCTGGAACTAGCTCTTGTAGACCAGGCTGGGCTGGAACTCACAGAAATCTGCCTACCTCTGCCTCCTAAGTGCTGGGATTAAAGGCATACGCCACCACTGCCTGGCTTACTGGTTTAATTTAAAAAGAAAACTTTAGATTTGTGTGTTTGTGTGTGTTTGCATGTTTGCTACAGCTCATGCAGCGGTCAGGAGGGCAGCTTGCAGTGATCAGTTTTTTCCTACTCTCTGGGATCTGAGTATGCAACTCGAGTTGTCAGGCTTGGCTACAAGTGACTTTACCCACTAAGCCATCTCATTGGCCTGCGTTTTGTTTATTTGTTTTATTCTGTTTCCCACTTGATTTGTTTTATTTAGTTTCACATGGGTACTGGAGATCAAACTCAGGTCTTCATGCTTGTAAAGTGTGGGACAAGCATTTTATTAGATATGCCATTGCAGCTCCCATAGCTGTTCCTTTTAGAACTCATATCTGTTATATTCTATATAAAAAAATTTATTGGCTTTCAGATGAAGATAATGTTACTTAATATACTTCTGAAGTCTTTTGTACCTGCAATTCGGAGAGGTTAGTTTTTGTAAAATCTAAAGTAATGTATGTCTTAACTGTTTTTAAGGGCTGAATCAGTAACTCTTAGGGCTTTTCTAAAGTTATGTATGTGGGGTTTAAGAGGCTGAGGTGGGGACGAATTTGGGGTTTGATATTTAGTGCTTTTTTTGAGGTGTTGAATTTTAAGAACTAAAAAGTAAAGGACCTAACAACTCAAACTTAGGTTCATGGTGCATACCTGTAATCCTAGCACCCACTTCATGGGTAGCTGTTGTCACGTGCAGCCTTATCTAAAGAAACTGATGAAAAAGTCCAGGTGCAGTGTCATAGGCCTTCATTCCAGCAGTGGGACCTAGAAGCAGGTGCATCTCTGCGCTTAAGATCAACCTCGTCTATATAGCAAGTTTGAGGCCAGCCAGGGCTGCATGGTGGGATTCTGTTGCCTTCAAAAGAAATCTATAGAGTTTTTTTTGTCATCCTTGTGTTGTTTTTGTCTTGCTTTAAAAACACTTGGAGCTATGTTAATGATTTTATCTAATTTATTTATTTTACACCCCAGTCACAGTTTCTCCTCCCTCATCCTCCCATCCCTCCTGTGGTAATGATTCAAATACATTATGCTTTTAGTAACTAGGTAATTCCTGTCTCTCCTGAAACTTAATTAGGAATAAGATAAAAACTAATAAAATATCCAGCAGGGAGATAGCTCATAGGTAAAATGCTTGCTGCCTAAGGAGCGGTTGTGGGGCATGCCTTTAATCCCAGTATTTGGGAAGCAGAGGCAGGTGGATCTTAGTGAGTTCGAAACTAGCTTGGTCTACAAAGTGAGTTCTCGGACAGCAGGGTTGCTAAACAGAGAAACGCTCTCAAAAAAGAAAAAAAAGATTAAAACATACGGAGACTGTAGTTCAGATGCTTAGACTCCACATAAAAACTGAGTGGGCGTGGCAGCCTCCCTAAAATCCTAACATATGGGAAATGGAATCTTGCAATCTCTAGAGCAAACTAGATAGCCAGATTAACTGAATTCAGTCAGCGGAAGAAATGGCCACAGATTTTACAGTGATTCTAATGCTTGCTAAACTTTTGGATGAACTGTCTAACCTCTAAGTCTTAATTTCCCGTGTGTGTGTGTGTGTGTGTGTGTGTGTGTGTGTGTGTGTGTAGTGTATAGTGTATAGTGTGTAGTGTGGTTTTTGTTTTTTGATTTTGAGACAGGGTCTCACTATATCTCTAGCTGTTCAGAAACTCACTATATAGAATAGGAGAGACTCAAACTCACAAAGATCCACACCCCTCTACCTCCCAAATGCAGGAATTAAAGGAGTGCACCATCGTACCCATTTTCCCTTGGTTATATTATATGGAAATGTCTGAGTCCAGGCTCTTTTTCTATGCCTGCTGCATGTTGATCCACATATAAAGTTCTCAGCTACTGCTCCAGCACCATGCCTGTCTGGTTCCCATAATATTCATGGGCTTAATCCTCTGAAACTGTAAGCAAGCACCTAATTAAATGCTTTCTTTTATAAGACTTGTCTTGGGGCTGGAGAGATGGCTCAGAGGTTAAGAGCACTGGCTGCTCTTCCAGAGGTCCTGATCTTTAAAAAAAAAAAAAAAGACTTGTCTTGGAGCCGGGTGGTGGTGGCGCACACCTTTAATCCCAGCACTTGGGAGGCAGAGGCAGGTAGATGATCTCTGTGAGTTTGAGGCCAGTCTGGTCTACAAGAGCTAGTTCCAAGCCAGGCTCTAAAACTACAATGAAACCCTGTCTCGAAAAAAAAAAAAAAAAAAAAAAAAAACAAAAAAAAAACAACTTGTCTTGGTCATAATGTCTCTTCACAGCAGTAGAACAGTGACTAAGACAGCTTCTTCTGGTCTTAAAATGCATCCCGAACATGTGGCATAAGAAATTTTGACTAAGACTTCAAATAGAATAGAAACACTAATACCTCCCTCTCCCTTCTCCCAGTCGGTAAATTAATAAAGATAGGATATATGGAACTGAAGCTGTCCTAGATCTCAGCCAGTCATGTTGGCCTCAGCAGCACCATACCCAGCCAGAAGTTTTTATTTAGGTATTTAAATATTTACCTTGTAAAATTGTACACACTTTATGTATGTGCCAAAGTGATTTTATCAGATAAATTATCATCTTAGGCAATATAATAATGGTTTCTTAGTGCTGGAGAAATGGCTTAGCAGTTAAGAGCACTGCTGTTCTTCGGAGGACCTGGGTTCCATTCCCAGCACCCACATGACAGCTCATAACTGCCTGAAACTCCAGTTCCCCGGAATCTTTACACCAATGCACATAAAATAAAAGTTTTTTTAAAAAATGATATCCTTGTTTCCTAATTATATAAAAATGTGCTTTCCTTAAATATCAGTAAGTCCACAAAACACAACTATTTTGGGAGTTGAGTTTTATTTCCCCCATAGCCTTAGCAATGACAAATCTTGTTAAAATTACTGTTTTTTTCCTGCTGCTGCTTAAATCTGGCTGGCTATTTAAGTTTAAGTAAGCAGAGGAAGTGATCCCAGTGTAACTTCTATTTACCCTACAGCTGACTATGTATTCCATTTATTCCTTACAGCACTAGGGAATTAGGTATAATCCCAGTATATAACAGAAAAGGCTAGCCAGAGGAATTTTTTTTTTTGCTGATAAAAGAAAATATTCCTGATAATTCAAATTTGTATTAGGTACATTTTTAAGATTTTGTTGTTGTTGTTGTTCTTTGTTTTTTGTTGTTGTTGTTGATGTTGTTCTTTATTTTTCAAAACGTAGCTGTGGAGCTTGACCTTGAACTCGTTCTATAGATAAACCTGCCTCTGCTGGGATTAAAGGCATGAGCCACCACTACCCGGCTAAGAAGTTGTTTTTTTTTATGTTTTTTATTTTTTTAAAACATTTATTTATTATATATAGTGTTTTGCCAACATTTATGCTTCCACACCAGTAGAGGGCACCAGATCTCAATTGTTATGGTTGTGAGCCACCATGTGATTGCTGGGAATTGAACTCAGGACCTATGGAAGAGCAGCCAGTGCTCTTAACCTCTGGGCTATCTCTTTATTAATTACCTTAAAAAATAGCTGTGTTTAAGTACCTGAAAAACAGCTTGAGGTAGGAGGGACATATTTTGGCTCATGGTTTGAGGTAATACAGTCCATCACAGCAGGGAAAGATGACAAGTAGCTCCAAAGCTGGAGGAGCCAGAGGCAGCTGCTTGTAACGCTTGCTTTTGGAGATAGTCTTGCCCGGGCTAGCCTTAATCTTGTGGTCTTCCTTTTTGTTATATTTCCATCACACTATGATTATAGGTTATGCCACCATACAGGATAACACTTGCTTCTTACGGTACAGCAGAGAGCAGGAGCTTGAACCAGGCTATAGTGCTGTAACCTTTGCCCTTCCCTTAGCCCCTGTCTCTACCAGGTAGGCCCTGTATCCACCAGATGGAGACAATTGTGGAAACAGGTGAATGAACGGGAAACATTTCGTACCCAGTTAAACAGTAGGAGGAATCCTGGATTGGTTGTCAAAGTATTTTACCTTAACCACATGCTTATGAGTCTCTTAAAGCCTTAAATTCAAATGTGTCCTAATGTGTATTTTTATTTATTCTATGACTTTTTCCTACGCATTTTGATTTAGATTCCTGGATCTCCCAGTCAGCATCATTTCCTCGTAACCAGAAACAACAAGGGGTGGATTCTTTATCACCAGTGGCCTCACTTCCTAAACAGATCTTCCAGCCCTCAAACCAGCATCTTACTAAACCTGTTAAAATCACTTGTGCAAACTGCAAAAATCCTCTACAGAAGGGGCAGACAGCTTATCAACGGAAAGGATCAGCTCACCTCTTTTGTTCGACCACCTGCCTTTCTTCTTTCTCTCATAGGCGGACTCGAAAGACACGGAATGTAGCATGTAAAAAGTAAGCAGACCTCAGCGTTTCTCCATGTGGGTAATGCCACCAATATGAATAAATACTCTGGGTATAACTGTAAGCTAGACTAGTAGGTGTTGCAGAGATGTTTTCAAGTTGTTTTTTTTCCTTTAAGATTTATTTATGTATATGAGTGTTCTGTCTGCCTGTACCAGAAGAAAGCATCAGATGCTACTGTAGATGCTGTGAGCCACCAATTGGTTGCTGGAAATTGAACTCAGGACCTCTGGAAGAGCAGCCACCACTGTTAACCACTGAGCCATCTCTCCAGCCCCAAGCCCCATTTTCAGGTTTTTAAAAATTGGGGTGCTTAGTACCCTTCTCTTAGGTGCTACGTTTGCCCCCCCCTTTCTTTTAGTTTTTTTTGTTTTTGTTTTTGTTTTTTTTTTTGTTTGTTTGTTTGTTTTTGTTTTTGTTTTTTTGGGGTTTTTTTGCGACAGGGTTTCTCTGTGTAGCTTTGATGCCTGTCCTGGAATCCACTCTGTAGACCAGGCTGGCCTTGAACTCACAGAGCTTTGTCTGCCTCTCTGTGATTAAAGGTGTATGACCACCGCCCCGCTTATTTTTTTATTATTTTTTTAATAATATATATATTGTTTATATATATTATTTTAATATATATTTTAAATATATATTTATATATATTACTTTGTTTGTTTGAGACATGGTTTCTCTGTAGCTTTGGAGCCTGTCCTGGAATTTGCTCTGTAGACCAGGCTGGTCGCACATAGTGAACTCACAGAGATCCACCTGCCTCTGTTCTCCCGAGTGCAGGATTAAAGGCTTGGACCACCACCGCCAGCTTCAAATTTATTTTCATGGGGCTATAGAGATGGCTCAGTGCTTTAGAGTACTGGCTGCTCTGATTTTTCCAGCATCAGGTTAACTATAGTTAACTCCAGTCCCAGGGAATCCAACACCCTCTTCTGGCCCCAATGGGCATTGCATCCATGTGATAAATATACATGCAGGCAAAATAACGATACATATAAAACGAAAATAAAGACAAAAAAATTTAAGTGTGTGTGGGTGTGTAGGTACAAGTGCCCCAAAATTCAGAGATGTTGCGTCACCCAGTAGCTAGGATTAACAGGTGGTATTGAACTGCCCCACGGAGGCTTAGGTTCTCTATACAGTAGTACATGCACCCAAGAGCCATCTGTTTGGCACCATTGGTTTTGCTTTTTCTTGCCAGCGGTTTGGTTTGTTTGCTTGCTTTTGCTTTTGTTTTTTTAAGAATTTATTTATGTGTATGAGTGTTTTGCCTGTGTCTAAGTATATTCCGTGCATGCTTGGTGCCCTCAGAGGCCCAAAGAAGATGTGAGGTTCACTGGAACTAGAGTTATGGACAGTTGTGAGCCACCATGGGGGTGCTAGGAATCAAACCTAGGTCATCTGCAAGAGTAACCAGTACCCTTTTTTGGGGAGGAGTCGGGGTTTCAAGATGGTTTCTTCATGTATCTCTGGCTGTCTTGGAAGTCACTCTGTAGACCAAACTGGCCTCCAACTCAAAAGAGATCTGCCTGACTTGCCCCAAGTGCTGGAATAAAAGGTGTGGGCCACCACCACCCAGTACAGCCATTGCCCTTAAACACTACGCTGTCTCTAGCCCCAATGAGCAGCATTTTTTAAACTTTCTAGAATGCTAAGAATTTTAGTGCTTTTGTTGTTTTGTTTTGTTTTGTCAAGATAGGGTTTCCTTATGAAGTCCTAGTTCTCCTGGAACTTGCTCTGAGACAAGACTGCCCTCAAAATCACAGAGATCTGCTTGCTTCTGTCTCCCAGGTGCTGGGATTAAAGGCGTCTGCCAACATTCCCTGGCCTTTAGTGCATTTCTAAAGAGTTTACACTTGAATTTTCTTCTGTATTATTTAGGGAATAGTGGAAGTAAAGTTGAGAGTGGATTTTAAATCATGGTATCTTAAGACGTTTGTTTTCCCCTGTGTTGCAGAGATTCTCCTATGAAGACTGCAACCGTTATTCTTCCAGTGGAGTCAAGCAAGTCCTCATCAGAATTTTATACTGCATCTCTGTCTCCCTGTGAATACTACCAGGATCTCAGAAAAGACGCTTTTACGAAGTCAAGATGTATCATGTGCAATAAGTTAGGAGAGGTCTGACTCTTTATACAACTATTATTTAGGCTCATAGGCATAATGCTGGGTCTTAAGTACCACTGTAAACTCTGTCATCTACATGATATCTAGATTCTAGATTCTTAGGTTGGAAAACTATAAGATGTTAGAATTCTGTTTATTAAAAAGATTTACCACTGAGTAGTGGTGCACACCTTTAATCTCATCATCTGAGAAACAGGAACAGGCAGATCTCTGAATTTGAGCCCAAACTGCTCTACGTATAGTGAGTTCCTGGAGAGCCAAGGCTATATAATAGTGAGACCTGTCTCTCTCAAAAAATACTTACATATAGAGATAGATATACACCATTTTCATAGTGTAGAAAGTACATTTCTTTCTGTGGAATTAATTGTAATTCAGTAATTTAAGGACAGTGAAGAAAGCAACAGATCCTAAGAATGTGTGGGGTAAATAAATAGTTGGATACATGTTGAAGACGAGGAGCCAGGTATTATTCAGGCAGTCCTTTGTTTTACATTATCCTCAGTAGCTAAATCTGATGTTGAGTAACTGGGGGCCATTCAAATGAAAGACATAAATTTATTTTAGTTACAGCTTTAGAACCACCTTACTGCTAAAGGCACAGACTCCATTTTACGCATGGATGATGATTCCCTTCATCACCTCCCAAATATTTTTAAAAAGATTCAAATACTGTAGGGCAAATAAATTGTAAAATACTGTCTTAAGAAATTTTGTTTTCTTTTAGGTTCGTCATGAAATCAGTATTAACAGTGTAACACATAAACTGTGTAGTAACAATTGCTTTAATGAATACAGATTGACTAATGGTCTAATAATGAACTGCTGTGAACAGTGTGGCAAGTATATTCCCAAGAATACTGGACACAAGGTTCTGATTACGGGTCAGCAAAAGAGCTTCTGCTGCCAGAGTTGTGCCAGTGAATATAAAGAGGTAATTTCTTGTTTCATTTGTTTCTGTAATACTATTTCATGTACATGGGTGTTTTGCGTGCATGTTTGTTTGTGCATCGTATGTATCCTTGATGCCCTCAGAGGCCAGAAAAGAATGTTGGCGGTTCTGGAACTGTAGTTACAGACAGATGTGAAGCTACCATGTGAGTCTAGGAATCAAACCCAGATCCTCTGGAAGAGCAGCCACTGTTGATGGAATTTCTCTAGCCCTAATTTTTTTTTTTTAAAAAGATTTATTTATTATGTACATAATGTTCTTCCCGTGTGTGTGCCTGCAGGTCAGAAGAGGGCACCAGATCTCATTACAGATGGTTGAGCCAACATGTGGTTGCTGGGAATTGAACTCAGTACCTTTGAAAGCGCTGCCAGTGCTCTTAATCGCTGAGGCCTCTCTCCAGCCCTGCCCCTAGTGTGTGTGTGTGTGTGTGTGTGTGTGTGAGAGAGAGAGAGAGAGAGAGACAGAGAGAGAGGGAGAGCGAGAGAGAGAGGGAGAGAGGGAGGGAGGGAGAGAGAGATTGTGTGCATGTGATAGCAGTTCCCATGGAGGTCAGAAAAAGGCATCAGATCCCCTGGAGCTGGAGTTACAGGCATTTAGGAGCTAGCTGTACAGCATTGGTGCTGGGAACTCAGGCCCTCTTCAAAAGCAATACACACTATCTGCCTGCCTCTGCCTCCTTAGTGCTGTGATTTAAGGTGTTTACTGTCTTTGCCAGTTTATGCTTAGTTTTTTGTTTGTTGTTTCGTTGGTTGGGTTTTCAAGACAGGGTGTGTCTACATATCCCTGGCTGTCCTGTAATTCACTCTGTAGATCATGCTGGCCTCAATCTGAAAAGATCCACCTGCCTCTGCCTCCCACGTGCTGGGATTAAAGGCTTGCCCACCGCTGCCTGGCTTTATACTTATTTTTTTTTAATATACCTCATCTGTATGGATAATGTTTCAACAGTGTCAGATGAATTGCCAAACTGCTTTCCCAATTCAGAGCACATTGTGAAATTCCCACCAGAGCTGTAGTGACTTCGTTGTTTTTCACTGCGTCCCTGTGATGGTTCCACTTCTGTCTGTCAGTTGCAGCCTCCTGATAGGTGTGCTCTGCCTAGTTCTGCTTGTTTTTAGATTGGCAGTATGAGTGCTCTGCTTCATGTATCTCTGTACACTGAGTGCAGACCTTGGTTTACCTTACTTCTTTGATAGCTAACCGTGAGCCAATGCCTATCTTATTTCTGTATTTCAGTGGTGTTTTTTTTTTTTTTTTTTTTTTTTTTTTTTTTTTTTTTTTTTTTTTTGGTTTTTCGAGACAGGGTTTCCCTGTAGTTTCTAGAGCCTGTCCTGGAACTAGCTCTTGTAGACCAGGCTGGCCTCGAACTCAGAGATCCGCCTGCCTCTGCCTCCCGAGTGCTGGGATTAAAGGCGTGCGCCACCACCGCCCGGCTGTATTTCAGTTTTTTAAATGTCAATAAAATGGTAATCTCTCTTTCTTTACAGATAATGGAAACAAAATTAAAAATATCACTTTTACAAAACAGAAAAAGGAATGCTGTCAGAGAAGAAAATGAAAGACGATTATATGAATCAAGTACACTTTCAGAAAAAATAGGAGAAATACCAGAAAAAAAGGAGAAGATTTCAGAGGTAATAGAAGTTGCAGCAGAAAGTAGCTTAGACACATCAAGGGAGTCACATGTGAACTCAGCCCCTGTGACAGCAGTGCCTGATACAGTTCAAGAGCACCTGGGAGACGGGAGTTCAGACTCTGGTACGTCAGGTGTGCTATCTTCAGATCCAGGCTCCTGGCCCCGGATCTTGAATATGAAACAACGTGATAGTCTTGTCAAAAATGATCCACCTCAAATAAGAAATTTTCATTTTCCAAAGGACAACACGGGAAGGAAGTTTTCCGAAGCGTACTACACACGGATCCTTCCCAGCGGTGAGAAGGCCTGCAGGTCCTGGCTGCTCTACTCAGCCTCTAAAGATGCGGTGTTCTGCCTGTACTGCAGACTGTTTGGGGAAGGGAAAAATCAACTGAGAAATGAGAACGGGTGCAGAGATTGGCAGCATTTATCCCATATTCTTAGTAAACATGAAGAAAGTGAAACGCACGTCAACAACAGCGTTAAGTATTCAAAGTTAAAATCTAACTTGGAAAGTAAAACCGATGACGCTACAGACCACAGACTTAATGAAGATGGGGAAAATGGTGTGCTGCTGTTGTACACATAATGTCCTGTCTGCTCTAGACATGACAGTGTCAGCATCACCCAGAAAAGTTTAGTACCAGGAGCCAGTACCATTACACTGTGGCACTCTTAAGTGAAACTCTTACAGGGGTTCATCTCCAGTATGTCCAATAGCAAATAAGTAGTAAAAATATTCCTGTCCAGATGCAAAGGCAATTGGAGTGATAATTAAAAGCAGTTTGAGTTTTGTTACTATGTGGGCTCTCACCTTGTTAAAGTTGTTCTCAGAGGACTCCCACTTAATGGCCCAAGAGCCAAAGAATACAAGATACATACATAATAAGCATTTTTGACATTGTTAAAGAAATATGTTCAGGCCAGGCAGTGGGGGTGCACACCTTTTATCTCAGCACTCGGGAGGCAGAGGCAGGTGGATCTCTGTGAGTTACGAAGCCAGCCTGGTCTACAGAGCAAATTCCAGGACAGCCAGGGCTACACAGAAAAAAAAAAACAAAAACCTATCTTGGAAAACTAAAAAAAAAAAAAAAAATTCAAACAGTTTAAGAACAGAATAGAATCTGCAGCTACAGCTATTTGCTAGTAAACCAAATTCTTGTGTTTTTTTTTTAATGTTTTTCTCTTTGTGCAAATCAGTTCATTTGTTACACTAAATAAAGGTAATTTGAATTTATTGGCTTTATATTTTTCGTTTTCAATTTAATCTGTAAATGTTTTAGCTTTTGTTATATGAGAATTATAATTATAAAGAATATGTAGCTATTTTTATGTTAGTATGAATACAAGATACATATGTTTGTGTGTGTAGCTGCATGGTAGTGGCACACGCCTTTTTTTCCAGCACTTAGGAGGCAAAAGACAGGCAGATCTCTGTGAGTTCAAAGCCAGCCTGGTATATGGTATACATAGCAAGCCAGGACATCTAGGGCTACACAGAAAAACCCTGTCTACAAAACAAAAATGTGTGTGTATATTTAACTTTTCAGTGGTATACTTTTTCCTGTGAAAGTATATTCCATGTATGAAATTTGAAAAATTATGAATCTCAAAAAAATTTCTCAAGATTTAATTTCATTGTATTTTTTTCTTGTATGAAAACCCTTATGTGGTAGCCATAGTTGGAGCTTGGGACAGACAGAGACTCTGATATGGGTTTTCACACTATGGCCAGTGAATTCCTGATAAGGAGACTTGGTGAACACAGTATTTTTCCAGACGTTGGGGGTCAGGTAGCTGTAGGTCTTGGAGATGGCAAAGTTGCCCAGGGTGGCAGCCCCTGGCTGATTTTAGGCAGTCAGTACCAGCCATCATCAGAAGCTTCTTGGGTACAGGAGCAGAGACGATGCTAGTGCCATTGGGAACAGGGATGAGACATACCAGCACAGTCTCAGTGACCTGTCACCTTTTCATGGAATCATGTGGGACTTGTCAATCTTGTTCCCACAGTAGTCTCTCTGCATAGGAACAGTGGAAACCTTGGCCAAGGTGATGGCCCCTTGGGTGGCAGCCACTACCTTCTTGGAGCACTTAAGAAGACCAGCATGACCATTGTAGTCCCCAAAACATAGTGACAGGCTGGAGAGATGGCTCAGTGGTTAAGAGCACTGCCTGCTCTTTCAGAGGTTCTGAGTTCAATTCCGAGCAACCACATGGTACCCTCTTCTAGAATATAGGCATACACACACAGAGTACTATACATAATAAATCTTTTTTTAAAAAAAAGTGACAAAAGCCTTGAACCTGGTCTGCTGGCCAGCCTGAGTCTGTTTCCTCACCTGCATGATGTTTAGAACCTCATCCTTTAGGAATGAACCCAGGAGAAAAGTAATCTAAGATTCCTTAATGGGCAGGGAGAACAGGGAGATCTCGAGATCTCCAAGGACTTTGGTAGTAAGCTTTCTTGTTGGGACTGCCAGCCCACACATACTGTTAAACTAGCTCTTCTATTTCTATTCATCTACATTCTATGACGTGGCTTGGTTTTTTTCTCCTGCCATGTATGTTTGACTTGTTCCGTTGGTGTCCCTGATGTCTCTAAATTCATCCCTCTGACTTCTCTCTGCCTGAAATCCCACCTCTTCTCTCTTGCCTAGCTATTGGCTGTTCAGCTCTTTATTACACCAATCACAGCAACATAATTTTCAGACAGTGTACAAATATCTCACAACAGACTTCATGTCCTTGACTAGACAGCCTAGCTTGGTGATGTGTTTCTATTCCTTGTCTTCGGCTTCACCTCCACAATCCTGGAAGCCTGGACCACAGCCACAAGCACTACAGCAACTCCCGGAGCCTCCCCCAACCCTGGACCCCAGGGTTTTCCATGCCCTTCCGCTGCACCAGCATCATCTATCATTGGCTATTTTCCCAAAGAATAAGCAAATTAAAATTTTTGATGGCCATCTAGGTTCCTGATCACTCTGAATTTGATAATTTTCTCTTTTGCTTCTGATTTCTGATAGTAATTTTTATCTTCTATTAAATTCTTAGGATGTATGAGTTGTTTTTTTCCTACCTTTGGGGCTTGTGGTTTGAATAGGAATGGCCTCCATGGACTCATGTTTGAATGTTTGACCCACAGGGAGTGACACTATTAGAAGATGTAGCCTTGTTGGAGGAAGTGTGTCACTAAGGGGTGGATTTTGAGGTCTCAGAAACTCTGGATCAAGATGTGGAACTCTCAGCTCCTTAGCACCATGTCTGACTACACTGCCATGTTTCCCACCATGATCAGCTGTAAGCTAGACCCAATTAAATATAAGAGTTGCCATGGTCGTGGTGTCTTGTCTCTTCACAACAATAAAACCCTAAGACAGGGCTTTTCTTGTGAAACCGTGTCTTTATTAACAATGACCTAAGTGATGCTTCCTTCTGCATGGGAACACTTATACATTCAATGATGCTACTGCGTGAGAGCATTTGTCAGAATACCCACTAAATCATTTGTGTTAAATTGTACCTTGTTTCAAGCCAAGGATGCAGTTTCAATTGGTGGAGTGCTTGCATAGCACACAAAAAGTCCTGGGTTTGGTCTTGCAACACTGCATTAGCATGTGTGGCAGTAGACCTGTAATTTCACTACTCGGCAAGGGTCAGGTCACTCTGGGGTATACGAAACCTTGTCTCAAAAAGAGAAAAATTACTTTTAATTATTTAGGATTGGGTCTAAATCAGTTATGATGGCAGCTTATACCTGTAATCCCAGCACTAAGGAAGCTGAGGTTGGAGGATTGTTAATTCAAGACCAACCTGGGATACATAATGAGTTCCAGTCAAACATGAGCTATTGTGTTATATAAGATACAGAGGTAGGACAGGCCCATCTCTGTGAGCTCGAGGCCAGCCTGGTCTACAAGGGCTAGTTCCAGGGCAGCTAGGGTTGTTGCACAGAGAAACCCTGCCTCAAAAATCCAAAAAATAAAGAGGTAGAAGCTGACTGATATAAATATACATATAGCTTTGAGATGTCTCCAAAATATCATGTTACTCTCAGAGGCCTATGAGGGTATTTTAGAAAATACGACATTTCTTTTAGTTTTATTTTACATGTAGGAATGTTTTGCCTGTATGTATATTGTGTGTACCTGGTGCCTGTCGAGTCCAGAAGAAGGTGTTACATCCCCTGGAACTGAAGTTACTCAACTGGCTGGTCTACAGAGTGAGTTCCAGGACAGAAAGAGCTATACAGAGAAAACTTGGAAAAAGCAAAAATGAAAGCATAAAGTGGTGTCAACCTTTATTCCCAGGGCTCGGGGGGCAGAGGCTGGCGGATCTCTGTGAGTTCGAGGCCAGCCTGGTCTACAGAGTGAGTTCCAGGACAGTCAGGAATATAGAGAAACCCTTTTTGGAGAAGCAAAACTAACAACAAAAACAGAAAATAAATAATATGGTGCAAATCTTGAACCCCAGCACCTAGGAGGAAGTGAAAAGCAATTCTCTGAATTAGAGATCACTACATAGCCAGTTCTAGACTCCATAGTGAGAACTCTGGCTCAAATAGGAGGAAGAGAAAGAGGCAGAAGAAAAGGTTAAGAATAGGAATAGAGAGATAGCTATGCAGATGAATACAACCACCACACGGCTCAAAACCCTCTGCAGCTCCAGTTCCAGGGGATCTGATGCTCTTCTAACCTCCTCAAGTACTGCATGCACATGGTGCCCAAAGCGTAATGAAGACAACTCACACAAATCATTAAAAAATAATAGAGGGGAAATACACAATTTTTCTTAGATTGGGAGATGATACATCTGTCCCATACTGATCAATTTTGAGCACAATACTAACTAAAACCCCTTATTTTTTTTTGTTTTGTTTTGTTTTGCTTTTTGAGACAGGCAACACACACAGAAACCCTGTCTCGAGCCAGGCAGTGGTGGCGCACGCCTTTAATCCCAGCACTCGGGAGGCAGAGGCAGGCGGATCTCTGTGAGTTCGAGACCAGCCTGGTCTACAAGAGCTAGTTCCAGGACAGGCTCTAAAAGCCACAGAGAAACCCTGTCTCAAAAAACCAAAAAAAAAAAAAACCCTGTCTCGAAAAATAAAAAAAGAAAACCTATATTCTGCCTTCAAGATGAAACGGAGAGAGAGAGAGAGAGAGAGAGAGAGAGAGAGAGAGAGAGAGAGAGAGAGAGAGAGAGAGAGAGAGAGAGAGAGAGAGAGATGCAAGGGCCGTAGTGGGTCTAAGAATTTTTTTAGGCCTTCTTCTTGCTCTGTTCTGAATACTGCCCCGAGACCAGCCGAGCACATCCTGGCTCGTCATCGATGACCTCGTGAAGAAACTGGAAGAGATGAGCATTCTGTGACAATTTCCTCTGAGGTTGAAACACTCCATCCTGCAGGATGCTTCTTAAACAGAAAGGCGAACAACTCAAAGGAGCTTCAGAGAGTTCCTGGGAGACTGAAGGGACAGGGCTGCAAAGACTGAGAGCAGACCAGCTGCCTGGAAGGAGCAGACACCAGCTGAGCTGACTGGAAGCGGTTTAGATCAACTGAGGCACCAGGAAAGGACACTCTCCAATCTATTGAGCTGCCTACAGGCTGTGCACTGTGCTCTAGGTTCCTTGCTTTGTGAACTATCGCCCAACCTGAAGAGAGCCTTGGTGATACAGCCATCTTTGAGTCATTTCTGCTCCTACAAGTGTCCCCTCACTCATATTCCTGTAGGTAACCACAACAATACTCTGGTTCACCAAGTTAGACTTGGGTGGTGTCTGTGCTTTGGCCTGTTGTGGGCTCCTTATCTGGAGTGAGTAAACATGTATGTTGTATCCCTCAGGAAAAATTTTGTCATTCAACAATGTGGAACAACATTCCTGCAGATACCAAGCAGCCCAGTGGAAAGAAGGCTGGGATGCTATAGGAAAAGGATGAAAAGAACGCCGCCGCCGGCAGAGCTAGGGAAACCTGATGCAGAGAGAAGGGGCAGTCAGGGCTGCAGAGAGCAGGAAGATGAAGAGGAGGACAAAAAGGAGGAGGAAGAGCAGGAAGAAGATGAAGAAGGAGATGATAGCTGGGCATGGTGGTGCACACCTTTAATCCCAGCACTCAGGAGACAGAAGCAGGTACATCTCTGAATTTGAGGCTAGCTTGGTCTACAGAGTGAGTTCCAGGACAGCCAGGGCTACACAGAGAAACTCTGTCTGAAAAAAACAGAAAATAAAAAGATAATAATGAATGTGTTGGTTCTGGCAGGTCTTGTCCCGTCTGTAAGCGTGTAAGACCCCCTTCATAGCTCATCTCTTTTCTAAGTTATTTTATTTTTATTTTATGTGCATTAGTGCTTTGTCTGCATATATGTCTACATGATGGTGTTCAATTCCCTGGAACTGGGTTTACAGACACTTGTAAACTGCCATGTCGATGCTAGGAATTGAACCTGGGTACTTTGAAAGAGCAGTTAGCACTCTTAACTATCAAACTGTTTCTCCAGCCCCACAACTCACCTCTTTTTTTTTAAAAAAAAAATCATTGAGAGAGTCTTCAATCTCCACCTGAACCAGAGTGGGACTGAACCAGTTACCTAACAGAGAGAACAAGATCCACCAGGAGCAGAAGCCAGGAGCAAACCCAGTCCCGGGACACGGGCAGATCAGGATTGAGCCAGTGATCAGATCCAGAGTCAGCGATCTCCACCGGAACAGGTACAAGGGAGTAACGTTGAGTGAGTGAGCCAGAGACTGCTGAGGGTCCAGACATGAATCTGGGGCATTCAAGGGAGTAGACCTAAACCAACACCCCAGTGGGTCTGGGCGAGAGTCTAGGACCTCCCAGGAACTAGGCCGGAGCCAGGACCACTGTCAGCCTGGGTGTGAGTGAATCTGGGTCCTCCAAGGGAATAAGCAAGAACCAGAGATCTCAGAGGGGCCAAATGCAAGTCTGGGACCGCAGAGATAGTAGGCCCAAGCCAGGTCCTCTGTGGGTTGGGGCATTGGTCTGGGACATCAAAGGGAATAGGCAGGAACCTGGAACCCCTGCGGGTCCCAGGGCAAGTCTGAGACCTCTGAGGAAGTAAGCAGGTCCTCTGCAGGTTCAGGGGCATCCAAGCCTGGGACCTCCGAGTCAATAGACCAGAACCAGAAACCTTAGGTCCAACTCCAACCCAGGAACTTCTGCAGGAGGGAATCCAGACCAGGATTTACAGATACAGGTCAAAGCCAGCAACCTAAGCCAAAGTTGCCCTGAGACAGCAAACTCCAAGGGAGCAGACCAAATCACAGGAGAACTGAGCTATCTCCAGGAACAGGAATAACCAACAGGGTAACTAGAACTGTGACACTGACTGTACCATGAGGAACAACCATCTGAGCTTTGGATTCACTGGCACCTAGAAGATTATTCAACAGAATCTCAGAGCTATGGTGACTCTCGCCTTTGCCTTTAATCCTAGCACTCGGGAGGCAGAGGCAGGCAGATCTCAGTGAGTTCGAGGCCAGCCTGGTGTACAAAGGGAGTTCCAGGACAGCCAGGACTGTTACACAGAGAAACCCTGTCTTGAAAAACCAAAGAAATCCATTAAACAAGCCTCTGATCTGCAAGCCCCCTGTATAAGGACAGATAGTAGATGAGATGCTGGGAGGCTATTGTTTATGGGCCATAAGAAGCCACATGTTTTCAGTCCCATAAGTACCTGCACCAGATGTGCTTGATCACAAGGGCAAGAGCTATGTAGGCAGGAAATATATGTCAGGATGTATGCTTGCCCCTGATTGAACCTAATGGGAAATGCAATGAATTATGGATTTTACTTAATTCCTTGCCATACATGATTCTAGTCCATTTCCCAAGAACCTGGGTATGGAGTAGCCCAGAGCCCATGCACCTAGTCAGTAGTTAAAGTTTGCTTCAAATTTGGGTTTCAGCTGTGGTAGTAGTCTCATTCCTGATCGGTGGGATTAACAATCATTCACAGAATCAGTGTTTTAGTCCCTGATGGCCAGGAATTGGGCGATCCGCCTACCTCTGTCTCCCCAGGGCTGGGATTGAAGGTGTGCGCCACCACACCTCGCTAAAATGGAGCTGCTTGAGTCACTGTGCTACATGAGCCAGTAGTCTATTTCTGAGTAGTATTTCACCAAAATTACATGCTGTTTAGGTTTCTAAGCCGGTGCCCTTCCCATTCTCAAGATCACTCCTGTCTTTGGGAATGCCCTTTTCTTTTTCTTTTTTGAGGCAGGGTTTCTCCGTGTAGCTCTGAAAGTCCTGGAACTCGCTCTGTAAACCAGGCTGGCCTCGAACTCAATCAGATCTGCCTGCTTCTGCCTCCTAAGTGCTGGGACTAATGGTGTGCACCACCACCACCTGGTGACTTTTTAAATTTTTAATAAAGTGTCTCTGTTTCTGTTACCTTTAGAAACACACCTTTAATCCTAGTAGTTGGGTGGCAGAAGCAGGTAGATCTCACTGAATTCCAGGTCAGGTTGATTTACATAGCAAGTTCCAGAATAGTCAGGGCTACTAGTAAGACTGTCTTAAAATAGAACCACAACAAGCCAAGAACAAAACCACACCACTGGGGCTGGAGAGATGGCTCAGAGGTTAAGAGCATTGCCTGCTTTTCCAAAGGTCCTGAGTTCAATTCCTGGCAACCACATGGTGGCTCATAACCATCTGTAATGAGGTCTGGTGCCCTCTTCTGGCTTGCAGACATACACACAGAGTATTGTATAAATAAATAAATAAATAAATATTAAAAAAAACAACCACACCACTAAGCACAATACTTAATCCCCTACCAGTGCAGGCTTTGTTTACAGTTTTTGTTGATTTCATCTTAAGTACAAGTGTGTCCCCAACCCTCTGCAGCTTGCTATCATGATACACATTTGTGAAGCCAGTACTTGAAGGGTGAAGGCATACTGATCATGATTTCAAGGTCACTGTCAGCTACACAGTCAGCCTAAAGTGTAGGAGACCCTGCCACAAACAAATAAAGCTCCTAAGAAGATTTGCATAAAAGATTCCCATGAACATATTCTTTATTTTACTTGGATAAAAATTTAAGAATAGGTTTCAGGGGGGAAGGCAAGGGGAGGAAATGGGAGGATAGGAGAGAGGGGGCAATCTTTAGTCGGATTGTAAAAGAAATAAATTTAATTAAGAATAATAAAATAATAGATTTTATACTTTTTACTAATTTTTAAAAAGCTGCTATAATACACTCTCTCACACACACACAAATAAAATAACTGTTTTGCATGTATATACGTGTACCATGTGTATGCCTGGTGCCTAGGACCTGGTGTCAGAACCATGCAACTGGATCCTGAGCAGTCATGTTGGAAGTTAGGTTTTCTGAAAGAACAGCTGGAGTCCTTAACCACTGAGCCATCTCTCCAGCTCTTGAGTGTCTTTCTTTGTTTTTTTAACAAGGGTATAATTCTACTTTATTGACATTCATGAACAAGCACATACAACCCCCAGTCAGTCTCTCTCTCTCTCTCTCACACACACACACACACACACACACGTCAGACAATCACCAAGATGGGAAAAACATGAAAGTCACAGGCCACGGAAACCAGTAACTACCACCTCAGCGCCACTGCCATCATACCCGCCTTCACAGCCAAGCCAGTTAAGCGCAGGATACCAGGCACGGCTAACAACCTCAAAGTGACACACATACATCCAACCACCTGGTTACAACAGCACCCTTCCTCCGCTACACATGTGGTGACGACACAATCACTGTCACAGAAACACCTCCAGGGCTGGAGAGATGGCTCAGCGGTTAAGAGCACTGCCTGCTCTTCCAAAGGTCCTGAGTTCAATTCCCGGCATCCACATGTTGGCTCACAACCATCTGTAATGAGGTCTGGTGCCCTCTTCTGGCCTGCAGGCATACACACAGACAGAATATTGTATACTTAATAAATAAATATTTTAAAAAATTGAAAAAAAAAACATCTCCAGTCAGGCAAGCACACAATCATACACCCTAACCACAAACCAGGGTCGCAACAGGCTCCCAAAGCTGGCAGGCTTGCAGCACACCCAGAGGAGACACAGCCACCTAAGTCACAAACACATCCTTTAGGCGTTCCTGACACTCCCACCTCCACGGAGCGCATCTCAGGGTTCAGCCTGAAGCGCCTGACTTTGGGACCACCTGCTCGGCAGGATGCCTAATGAACTCGTCCCTCTCTTGAGTTTCATATTATAAAAAAAATATTAAGCTGAAGTTGGGATGGAGAGATGGCTCAGGGGTTAAGAGTATAGATTGTTCTTCCAGAGGTCCTGAGTTCAATTCCCAGCAAACACATGGTGCCTCACAACCATCTGTAATGAGATTTGGTGCCCCCTTCTGGCCTGTAGGCATACACGCAGACAGAACACTGTATATGTAATAAATAAAAATCTTAAAAAAATTAACTTTAATGAGAAGCTGCTGAAGTTCTTGTAGGGTGGCATGTGAGCTTAGTTTTCATGGCCTTTGAGGATTCCATTTGTATGTGGCAGGAAGTATATATGATAGGGATGAGTTGAGAGATTCAGAACTGCTCACAAATCTTAAAGTTTTGCTCCTAGCATCCCTAGAGAATGTTTGTGATGCTTAAGTCTGTGGTCCATAGAAGTTTATGATCTGCTTATACTGATTTGTTTCTGTTTTTGTTTGTGTTTCAGTTTTTGGGACAGTGTGTTCCTTCCTGCACCTCTCCAGTGTTGGAAGTGAGGGCGAGTGCCACCACCACCACCAGGTTCTGATTATACTAATTTTTTAAGTAATTTCATGGAGTTCTTGTCTGAAGTCAACAATCAACAACGCAGCAGCATGGTGGTGCAAGCCTTCAACCACAGCTCTCAGAGGCAGAGGCAGTGGTGGAGGCAGAGGTTGCTGTGAGTTCAAGGCCAGCCTTGTCTACTCTAGAGTGGTCTAGGACCGCCAGGGCTACTGAAAAGAAAACAAACAACCCCTCCCCAAATAAAACAAAACCCAAACACAATTGTTTCAGAAAATTGGATTGTAAGGCTTTGGACAAACAGTGCTGGCATATGCAAAGATTTGGGTTTAGGTCACAGCTCTGAAAAAATAAAATTGGATTGCTTAATTAGGAAATTATATTTTAACAATTTTATTATTTTTGTCACGCTTTTCTGCTTCTGAAGAGCTGGCTAGGATTACGGTTGTGAGCTACCATTCATGTCAAAAGGTGTTTTTTATTTGTTGAAAATATTGCTTTATTTACATATTTTTGTTGTTGTTTGAGTCAGAGTTTCTCTGTGAAGCCATCCCTATCCTGAACTAGCTCTGTAGACCAGGCCGGCCTCAACCTCACAGAGATCTGCCTATCTCTGCCTCCTGCGAGCTGGGATTCCACCCAGCCGGAAGTATTGTTTTATTAAACGTTGTTTACAAATATGTTAAGTTAAATTGCAGGGTGGTGGTGGCCCGTGGTGTCAGGTATGGTGGTACACATCTTTAATTCCAGCACAAGCAGGTGGATCATGAGTTGGAGGCTAACCTGGTCTAAAGAAGGAAGGGCAGTCAGGGATTTACAGAGAAACCTTGTCTCAAGAAAAAGGTAGGAAGGCATTTTTTTTCTTTTTCTTTTTTATACCACTTTGCCCTGCAGCCTAAACTGACCTTGAAATCTGTATCCTTCTTCCCCAGTTTACCCAGTGCTGAAAACATGCAAATTTTCACTTTCCTGTCCAAGGATAAATACCACAATATTCAAAAGGGTAAATACATTCCCGAAATTATTATATTTTCGCACTGTAGTACACATATAATTTGTTCCTTACATGCAGTTTCTGACCTGGTGTCCCAGGGCTGAGGCCGGAGGATCGAAAGTTCAAGGCCAGCCTCAGACACATTCAGATTCAAAAAGCATAAACCGAAATCAAACCCCACCCCCAAAGTCTCCACTGATTTTGGCTGCGAGGGCCCTCGGGGTGGACTACACGGCTCGGCTCGCCCCCGTGTGCGCACGCGCCGAGCTTGCAAACGGTCCACGAGCTCGGAGTTTGCGCAGGCGCGTTGCGGAGGGGCGGGCCTCTAGCCCGCGTCTCTTCTTCCAACCGCAGTTTGAAGCAGCGCCATTTTGAGCCTTCGGCCACCGCGGGCGTGATTGCGGGGAGGCAGGGCTCCCCTCCTTTACCTGGCTTTCCTTGCTTCGTTTCCATAGATACATGTGGAGACGGGTGTGCACTGACGTCTAGGCCGCACCAGCATCCGGGGCGAAGTCGCTACGATGATGTTAAGAGGAAACCTGAAGCAAGTACGCATTGAGAAGAACCCCGCTCGCCTTCGCGCCCTGGAGTCGGCGGCCGGCGAGAGCGAGCCGGTGGCCGCGGCGGCCATGGCGCTGACGCTGGCCGGGGAGCAGGCGGCACCACCCGCGCCTTCGGAGGAGCACCCGGACGAGGAGATGGGCTTCACCATCGACATCAAGAGTTTCCTCAAGCCGGGCGAGAAGACGTACACGCAGCGCTGCCGCCTCTTCGTGGGGAACCTGCCCACCGACATCACGGAGGAGGACTTCAAGAGGCTCTTTGAGCGCTACGGCGAGCCCAGCGAGGTCTTCATCAACCGCGACCGAGGCTTCGGCTTCATCCGCCTGGTGAGTCTGCGGCGGGGCTCGAGGAGAAAAAAAAAAAAAAAAAAAAGGCTGCGGGGGCTGCGGCTCGGCGTGAGGGCGCCACAGCGTTTCTGTCCCCTGCCAGCCTCAGGTTTGTCGCTGCGAGCGCCCAGGTACCCGCAGGGGGGCGGGGTCCCGGTTGACGGTCTGGCCAGACTGTAGTTAGTAGTAGTGTCACGAGGTGAATGGGGCGGGGGTGGGGGGGGGGGGGGGGGGGGGGGATGAACGAAGTTGGTGAGAAATCTGAGCTGCGGATTTGTTCCTTAAAAGAATGATCCACCTCATCTTTTTGCTCTTTAGGGGATGTGTGTTGAAGGACAGGGGATGTAGCTCGGTGGCGGAACGTTGGCCTAGCATGCTCAAGGCCCAGGGGTCCATCGCCAGCATCTTAACAAGATTCCCCCTCCCCCTGCACTGCCTACAGTCTACCCTAAGTCACCCAGATCTGCAGACTCCTGACATTAGTAATTGGGCAAGAATGGGTGCTACGCAGTATATGATTTAATCCAGCATTTAAATATTATCCTACAGCTTCTTTAAATAAGAAAAATGTCAGTATGTAAGGCAAGATTATTCCTAGTTTATCTGTTTGGAGCAGTTTTATTATTAGCGTGTGTGTGCGGGGGCATACATGCATGCCATGGCATTTGTAGCATGTGTTCTAGAGGTTAGAGTCTGTGACCATCACCGTGAGCAGCGTGGCAGCAGCAGGCAGGCATGCATGGTGCTGGAGCAGTAGCTTAGAGCTTACATCTTGATCCAAGAAGCAGGAGGCTAAAAGAGCTAACTGGGAATGAATGGCTGGGCTTTTGAAACCTCAAAACCCATTCCTTTTCAAACTACCACACTAACAACCATTTGTGCATGGGGGCATGCATTATACATAGAAGTGTTTTTTGTTTTTATGGTTAGACCTTTGTGTCTGATTTTTGCTTGTTTTTCTATAGAGCTGGCTGTCCTGGAAGTCATTGCAGACCAGTCTAGTCTTGAATTCTGCCTGCCTCTGCCTCCTGAGTGCTGGGATTAAATAAAGCTGTGAGCCGCCACTGCCCAGCTATGTCTAATATAAGTAATTGCAATTTGTATACGTTTTTATCTGTTTTTGAGAGAGCCTCAGTATACATCCCAGACCGACCTGGAACTCCGGATCCTCTGACCTTGGTCTTGTGTGTACTGGAGTTCCAGACGCGCTACTGAGAGGTCTTGTGGAAGCTTTCCATTGGCGCTTCTTTTAAAATTCTTTTTTTTTTTTGGTATTTGTATTTGTGCATGAGTTTATTTTTATGTGCATTGGTGTTTTGCCCTGGGTCCCCGGGAACTGGAGTTACAGAGAGTTGTAACCTGTCTTGAGGGTACTGGAATTGATCGCAGGTCCTTTGGAAGGGCTGTTAGTGAGCCATCTATCCAGCCCCCAAGGCAGTTTCTCTGTCCACACAGAGAAGACTGTCCTGGAACTCACTCTGTAGACCAGGCTGACCTCAAATTTAGAGATCCACCTGCTTCTTCCTCCCAAGTGCTGGGATTAAAGGTGTACGCCACTGCACTGCCAGATTTACTATTTTTACTTACGTGTGTTTGTGTCTGTGTGGGGGTATGTGAATGCAGGTGTCCCTGCCATCCAAAAGAGTTGGATTCTCTGGATCTGAAGTCAGAGGTGGTTGTAATATACCTGGTGTAGGTGATGGGAACTGAACACAGATCCTATACAAGAACAGTATACACGCTTAATATTTTAACCATCTTTAGCCCCCTCCCCCCACACACATAATTTTAAATTTTGAATTTGTGATCCTCTTTTCTCAGCCTTTTGAGTAGTGGGGATTACAGGCCTGAACCACTAAGACAAGGTAAAGAATGTTTTGGTTATCTCTGAATAAGTTGGACTTATTTGTGTTTTTATAAAAATAGTTTTATAGATAGGATTTTCCAGAAGAATGTAGTTTTTAGATTGCAAACATTTATCTACTTTTAGGAGAATTTGTAGGAGTGTATTTTTTCCCCCGAGACAGAGTTTTTCTGTTTGTTTGGCTTCAAACTCACAGAGATCCGCCTGTCTCTGCATTCTGGGTGCTGGGATCAAAGGTGTGTGCCACCACCGGCTGGCGAGAATTTTAATTTTTTACATTCATTTGTGTGTTTGTAAATGTTTTGGGCATATAAACGTGGTGCAAGTGTAGATGCCACAAGACAACTTGTAGGAGTTAGTTCTGGGGATTGAACCCGGTTATCAGGCTTGGTGACATTACCTTTACCTGCAGGGCCATCTTGCTGGCCTTTTATTTACTTACTTATTTTTAAGTAAGTTCATTTTACTTTACATCCCAGCCGCAGTTTCCCTTTCCCCACTCCTGCTATTTGTCCCCTTCCCTGCCCATGCCAGCCTTTACTATTATTTAAAAATAATCTTTTTAGATTTCTTTTCAGTTGTAAGTGCCTGGTATAGATAGATTTCTTTTTTTTTTTTTTTTTTGGTTTTTCGAGACAGGGTTTCTCTGCAGCTTTTTTTTTTTTTTTAAATATTTATTTATTTATTATGTATACAATGTTCTGAATATGTGTGTATGCCTGCAGGCCAGAAGAGGGCACCATACCCCATTACAGATGGTTGTAAGCCACCATATGGTTGCTGGGAATTGAACTCAGGACCTTTGGAAGAGCAGGCAATGCTCTTAACCTCTGAGCCATCTCTCCAGCCCTCTCTGCAGCTTTTTTAGAGCCTGTCCTGGAACTAGCTCTTGTAGACCAGGCTGCCTCTGCCTCCCGAGTGCTGGGATTAAAGGCGTGCGCCACCACCGCCCGGCCTATAGATAGATTTCTTAATAGCTCTTTGTGGTTCTTCCTGAAGAAGTCCCAGGGCACAGTGAAGAACATTTCTGTTTTATCATTTATTCATTATTTATACTTGTACCATGTGAAATCTCCAAGTAGGAGGAAATTTTTTCTCTTTTGATTTTTTTTAAGATTTATTATGTATACAATGTTCTGTATGTATGCCTGCACGCCAGAAGAGGGCACCAGATCTCGTTATAGATGGTTGTGAGCCACCATTTGGTTATTGGTAATTGAACTCAGTACCTATGGAAGAACAAGCAGCTCTTAATCTCTGCGCCATCTCTCCAACCCTCTGTTTGGATTTTTTTTTTTTTTTTCGAGACAGGGTTTCCCCGTAGTTTCTAGAGCCTGTCCTGGAACTAGCTCTTGTAGACCAGGCTGGCCTCGAACTCAGAGATCCGCCTGCCTTTGCCTCCCGAGTGCTGGGATTAAAGGCGTGCACCACCACCACCCGGCCTCTGTTTGGATTTTTTGCTAAATTTGTGTATGCGCATGTGCACACACATGCTCTCAGTAGTATCACACATGTAGAGGTCAAAGAACACCTTTGGAAGTCTATTCACTTCTACCTTTTGTGGGTCCTAGGAATCAAGTATCAGTCATTTTGCTTGGTAACAAGTGCCTTTACCTGTTGAGCCATCTTACTAGTTCAGTGTTTGGAGAGAGAGGGTCTCATTGAGAATCAAGTAGCAAGTAATTTGTGGACTGTAACAGTTCTTGCCGTCCTGTTAAGAAGCAAGTGTGAGGGCTGTAGAGATGGCTCAGAGGTTAAGAGCACGAACTGCTCTTCCGGAGGTCCTGAGTTCAATTCCCAGCAACCACATGGTGGCTCATAACCATCTGTAATGAGATCTGGTGCCCTTTTCTGGCCTGCAGGCCTACATATGTAGGTAGAACACTATATACATGATTGATAGATAGATAGATAGATAGATAGATGATAGATAAGATGATAGATAGATGATAGATAAGATGATAGATAGATAGATAGATCGATCGATCGATCGATCGATCCGTCTTTACAAAAGAAAGAAGCAATTGTGAACTGGATGGTGGTGACTTATAGTTTTAACCCCATCACTTGGGAGTAGAGGCAGGTGGACTTCTTTGGTTTGAGGCCAGCATGATCTACAGAATTCCAGGACAGCCTGGGTTATTCAGACCCTATCTCGAAAAATCAAACTAAAACAAAACAAAATTTTTTAAAAAAAATCTAAAAAACAACAAACCAAAAACAACAACAAAAAAATCAAAACCCCATAAGAGCTAATGGTAGTGTTTGCAAATAATGTGAATAAGGCTGACAGTGGGGATTCGATGCTGTATCAGCCAGGCATGGTAGCACATGTTTGTATCTCAGCACTCACAAAATAGAAGCAGGGATTGTGGAGGGGGCTACTTTAAGGCCTGCCCAGGCTTCATAGGGAGACTCTCAAAAAAGAAAGCCCATAAATAAATGAACCAACCAACCAGTGTCTAAAATACTGAGGTATGTATAAAGAATTATGGTTTGCGTGGTAGTTCTAGAAACTGATACTCATTTTTGTATCTATCTATCTATCTATCTATCTATCTATCTATCTATCTATCTATCTATCTATCTATCATCTATTTTTTTGAGTCTGGTTTCTCAGTGTATCTATCCCTGGCTCTCCTGGAACTCACTTTGTAGACCAGGCTGAATTCAGCTATTCACCTGTCTCTAGTCTCTCAAGTGCTGGCTGGGATCAAAGGTGTGCAACACACATCCTGACTTTTTTTTTTTTTTTTTTTAGCTTAGAAATGTTTACAGTGATATTTTTAATACCTAGTAAAAAGCAAGTTGATGATAAAAGGGACCCAGTGTTAACCAGTCTCCTTAGAGCTTAAACCACTAGTTTAATTTTTTTGTTATTCGACTTTAAAAATAACTTTTCCTTTTAAAAAGGAATCCAGAACACTGGCTGAAATTGCAAAAGCAGAGCTGGATGGCACCATACTGAAGAGCAGACCTCTCCGAATTCGCTTCGCTACACATGGAGCAGCCCTCACGGTCAAGAACCTTTCTCCAGTTGTTTCCAATGAGCTTCTAGAACAAGCATTTTCACAGTTTGGTCCAGTAGAGAAAGCTGTTGTGGTTGTGGATGATCGTGGTAGAGCTACAGGAAAAGGTTTTGTAGAATTTGCAGCGAAACCTCCTGCACGAAAGGCTCTGGAGAGATGTGGTGATGGGGCCTTCTTGCTAACAACGTAAGTTTTAACTTTCTTTTCCTATGTCCTCTTAAATATAGAGTGTGTCTGTTTGTAATTCTGATGGTTGTTGGTTTCTTTATTTTATTTTATTAATTTTTTTGAGGCAAGGTCTTGCTGAATAGTTCTGGGTGACTCAGAGCTTGCTATGGAGACAGGCTGGCCTCTGAACTAAAGGTGTGCATGCACCACCAGGTCTGACTTTGGTTTTTCAAGACTAGGTTTCTCTGTGTAGCTTTGACTGTCCAGGAACTCACTCTGTACACCAGGCTGGCCTCAAATTCATAGAGATCCTCCTGCCTCTGCCTCCCGAGTGCTGGGATTTTTGGTGTGCACCACCACCACCTGGCCTGGAACTCTATGTATAACAATCCTTGAATTTATAATCCTCCTTATTCAGGTTCCCAAGTACTAGTATTAAAGGCATGTGTGGTGCCTCACTGGCTCAATGAAGTAAGTTTTTGTTGTTGTTTTGAGACATAATCTTACTATATAGACAGGTTGTCTGTCTTTCTTACTGTGTAGCTGAGGATGACTTAGAACAACTTATCTAGGTGCTGGAATGACAGGTGTGTGTCCATGCCCCATCTGGGGACAAATTGCTGATTTTTCAGCATAATAACTGTCAGACTGTTTTGCAGAGTGGTCGTGTCACTTCTCATTCTTCTATTTCGTCAGCAATGAATGACAGCTTTATATTTCACTGGAGGTTAAATTAGATTGCTTTGCTTTTCAAGATAAGGTTTCTCTATAGCCTTGGAGCCTGTTCTGGAACTCACTCAGTAGACCACGCTGACCTTGATCTCACAGAGACCTACTTGTCTCTGCCTCCTGAGTGCTGGGATTAAAAGTGTGCACTGCCACTGCCTGGCTAAATTAATTTTTTTTCTGATAACTAAGGTTTTGTGTGCTTTTTTGGTCAGTGTATCTCCTCATAAAGTATGTAAAAATTTTTGTGCCCCCCCCTTTAAAAGTTGTGTTGTTTGTTTCTTTTCCTGAATTATGTAATCTAGGTACACATGAGTATTGTAAATATTTCTTTTAGTTTGTGGCTTGCATTTTCATTTTGTTTTGAAACAGGGTCTTACTATGTGCTGTTTACGTAGACCAGGTTAGCCTCGAGCTCCCAGAGATCTGCCTGCCTCTGAAGAATTAAAGATATGTGCCACCACCATGTCCAGCTTGTGGCTTGTGCTTTAGGAAGGATGGGCAGTGCTGGGGAAGATAGCACTTGGAAGATAGCTCAGTAGTTGAGCTTTCCCAGTCCTGTAGTGTGTAGTTTAATTTTTGTTTTGTTTTGTTTTTTGTTTTTTGTTTTTTTCATGACAGGATTTCTCTGTAGCTTTGGAGCCTATCCTGGAACTAGCTCTTGTAGACCAGGCTGTCCTTGAACACACAGAGATCTTCCTGCTTCTGCCTCCCTAGTGCTGGGATTAAAAGGGTGTGCCACCACCGCCTGGCTTAATTTTCTTTTTAAATTATTTAATTTTATGTTTTACTTCTAAGTATATATATATGTATTGGTATATGTACATATGACTGCAGTTGCCTTTGGAGACTAGAAATGTCAGGCATCAGATTCCCCTCAAACTGTAGTTTTACATAGTTGTGAACTACTAATATGGGTGCTAGAAAGTTGAACTCCAGTTTTGGCAAGACCAGTATGTTTTCTTAACCACGGAGCCATCTCTAGAGTAGTGGTTCTCAACCTGTGGGCTGCAACACCTTTGAGGGTCACATATTAGATTTCCTGCATCTCAGATATTTATATTGCGATTCATAACAATAGCAGAATTACAGATACGAAGTAGCAACAAAATAGTTTTTTGGTTGGGGTCACCACAGTATGAGTCGCAGCATTAGGAAGTTTGAGAACCACTGCTCTAGAGGCACATTTTAATTTTTTAAATAGTGGTTTTCAAAGAACAGCACTAGTCGGTGTTAGTGGTGCTCGTGAGCCACCCAATGGGGGTTTGGGAATTGAACTGGGGTCCTCTGGAAGAGCAGCAGCCGTACATTCGCTTAACTGCAGAGTCCTGTCTCTACCCCGGCGACTTATTTAAACTGAGCCCTGCACTATTCTCCACAATAGAATACTTTTCAAGTTGCTAACAAACAATGCATTTGATGGGAAAATGGGATGGAGGAAGCCTTACAAAATCATAGCTCCATAGGTTTTTGTTTTGAGGTGTGATTGTATAATACCAACAAAGCTTGTCTTCCTCAGGAGTTAGCCTCCTTGTTTTTAAGACAAGCTCTCACTGGGACCTGAGGCCCACTGTTATGATTAGCTATGCTAGCTGGCCTGTGAGCTCCAGGTGTATTTCCATCTCTATCTTTCCAGCTCTGCAATTACAGGTGCCTGCCCCAGTTGGCTTTTTACATGGATGCTGGGGATTGAACTCAAATCATCATTCTTGTATGACAAGCACCTTACTGACTGAGCTGTTTCTCTTGTCCCATAACTCTGGGTTTGACATCAATTGGGCACTTCATTTGTATTTTTCAGTCATTTTCTCTATATGTTCCCATATTTTTAAAAAATGAATAAAATAAATATCAATTGTGCCTATAAATGGAATTTAAGTCAAGATTTAAAAACCTTTGTCAATATGTAAGATGAAATTGAAGTTAAAGTGAGATAAAAGACAAAGGAAGCTTCCATAAGGAGTGGTAAGCATAATGAAACCACAGGTGCTGACCTTACCTTTAAAGATAAGACGTCCCTTAAATGCTTACTCCACACCACATATTCCTCATTCTTTTTGGTATGTGATGTGATAATGGGGCTTGTGACTAATTTTTGCTCATTTGTTTCTGAGACTATTTAGAAACAACAAAAGGGAGAATTAGGATGACATTGTAAATTTTTTATTTGGCAAGTTCTGTTCCCGAAGGTTATCCTTCCCTTCTTCCTTAATGTTACCAGTTATCTAGTGGTAAAGGTTAAATTATAGTACCTGACATGCTTGGTTGTTCCCTCCATTCCCCCTTCCTTCCTTTCTTCCTTCTCTCCTTCCTTCTTTTTTTTCTTTCTTTTTCTTTTTTTTTTTTTTTATAGGATCTCACTGTTTCTCACTATGTAACCCTGGCTATCCTACTATTTCCTATGTAGACCAGGCTGGCCATAAACTCACAGAGGTCCATCTGACTTGTATATTGTATCTGTCTGAACTTGATTCTCGTTATCCTTTGACTTAATATAGTTAACCTTGTCATTTCTGAATTGTATAATGTGTTGTCAGAGGTGCTTAGTGTATTTCCTTCTTGAGTCTCTAAAAAACTTTTGAGCTGGGTGGTGGTGGCACACGACTTTAATCCCAGCACTTGGGAGGCAGAGGCAGGTGGATCTCTGTGAGTTCAAGGCCAGCCTGGTCTCCAGAGTGAGTTTCAGGACAGGCTCCAAAGCTACAGAGAAACCCTGTTTTGAGAAAAAAAAGTGTTTTTTTTTTTTTTTTTTTTAAATGGGACTACAGAGGGCACTTGTAACTCTTGCAGAAGGCGCAGATTCAATTCCCTCACATGTATAGCATTTCACAACCATCCCTAACTACAGTTCCAGGAAATCTGGTATCTTCTTGACTTATGGGCACCAGACATACATGTACTGTACTCAAATACATGCAAGCAAAGACTCATACACATAAGAAAAATTTAAATAATTTTTATTTTGACAGATGGGTTTGGCCTTTCGTTATTGAAGCAGTGTGATTGTTTTTTCAGTTTTTGTGGGTCCTTTACCCTACAACTCATTCTAGCCCAGGCTGACATGGACTTGAGATCATTTTTGTCTCGTAGTTCCTAGTGCCGGGATTATAGGTTAATCATAGTAACCATTGAGAACCGCCCACCCCCCGCCCACGTGCTTTGGTGTTTTGCTTGGATTTATGTCTGTGTGAAGGTTCAGATACTCTGGAGCCGGAGACACAGACAATTGTGAGCTGCCATGTGGGTCCTCTGGAAGACCAGCTAGTACTCCTAAGTATGCTAAACCATCTCTCTAGCCTGAGAAAAAAAAATTTTTGAGGGGGTGTTGTCATATGGGGGAGTTAACACAGGGTTTCTCTGTGTAGCCCTTGCTGTCTTGGAACTTGCTCTGTCGACCAGGCTGGCATTGAATTCATAGAGATCCACTTGCCTCTACCTTCCAGATGAAAGTCTTCTGCCACCATTGCCCCGCAAGAAATAATTTTCAACCTTTCTGCCCTTTTCTTTGTTCTTTTTTCAACCTATCTGCCCTCATCTTTGTTCTTACTTTAAATTCTTTAAATTATTTAATTAAAAAATTTTTTTAGGTGTATGAGTGTTTTTCTGCATGTATGTCTGGACTGGTGGAGCCAGGAAAGGGAGTCAGATTTCTGTTGTGAGCCACTACGTAGGTCCTAAGAATTCAACTGGGTTCTTTGGAAGAGCATCAGTGTTCTTAACTGTTGAGCCAGCTTTCCAGCCCCATCCCCCCTTTTTTCTAATGAGTTCTTCCCGCCCTCTTTTTTTTCCCAAGAGAGGGTTTTTCTGAGTAAGTCTCTAGCTGTCCTGGAAGTAGCTCTAATTAAAGATTTATTTATTTTATGTATACAATGTTCTGCCTGCATGTATGCCTGCAGTCCAGTAGATCTCCTTTAAACCACTATTAGAGAGTTTGTGTCAAGTCGACAAAACAACTAACCAACACAGCTATCTTGCCTACCTATTTTGACCCAGTTATTAAAAATTAACTGATTTTGTAGCAGGGTCTCACTGTGTAGTACTGGCTATCATGTGGAACTCAGGTTGTAGACCAGGCTGACCTTGAACATGTACAGATCCTTCTGCCTCTCCAGTACCTCTCACACCTGGCTTTATTTCTATATATGAACGTGCATGATTCTTGGGACATTTTTCTTTACTGTGACATTTTTCAAGTGAATATTTTTATCATAAAATTTATTTATTCATCTATTTTGTTTTTTTGAGACAGGGTTTCTCTCTAGCTTTTGGTGCCTGTTCTGGAACTAGTTCTTGTAGACTGGCTGGCCTCAAACTCACAGGGTTTCTCAGTGTGGCCCGGGTGTCTAGGAAGTAGCTGTTTGGATCAGACTGGTCTCGAACTCACAGAGATCTGCCTGCCTCTGCCTCCCGAGTGCTGGGATTAAAGGCCTGCGCCACCACCGCCCAGCCATTATTATAAATTTTATGAGAGTGCTAATTGTAGTCATGAAATTAATTTTTATTAATGCCTTTATACTTAACCTAGAACACCTCGTCCAGTAATTGTGGAACCCATGGAGCAGTTTGATGATGAAGATGGCTTACCAGAGAAGCTAATGCAGAAGACTCAACAATATCATAAGTAAGGCTTGATTAATAAAGTTATTTTAGATGTGTACTGTTTAGGGTTTATTACTTTTTTTTTTTTTTTTTTTTTTTGGTTTTTCTAGACAGGGTTTCTCTGTAGCTTTGGAACCTGTCCTCGAACTTGCTCTGTAGATCAGGCTGGCCATAGAGATTCACCTGCCTCTGCCTCCCAAGTGCTGGGATTAAAGGCGTACTCCACCCCCGCCCAATTTGGTTTATTACGTTTTTCTAAAGTACTATTAGAGCATAATTTGGATGATAGAGTGGTTTGGTCTATATGGAATGTTATTTTTATTTTAAAAACTAATTTTATGTGTATGTATCTAAGGCTATATATATGCACCACATGTGTGCAAGAGCTCGCAGGAGTAAGAAGAAGGGTTGGAGCTCTTTGGAACTGGGTTACAGATGGTTCTGAGCTGGCTTATGGGAGCCAAACATGGGTCTTTTGCAGTAGTAGTAATTGCTCTTAACTGTTGAGCCATTTCTTCAGCCACATTATTTCCCCTTTTTAGACATGGGTAAAACATGCTAGTTTTACTTAGAAATGTTTCTACTTTTGTGTTTGTTTGTTTGTTTGTTTGTTTGTTTGGCTTTTCGTGATTCTGTAGCTTTGGAGTCTTCTCAAGCCTGTCCTGGAACTAGCTCTTGTAGACTAAGCTGGCCTTGAACAGAGATCCACCTGCCTCTGCTTCCCAAGTGCTGGGATTAAAGGTGTGCGCCACCACCACCCAGCAAGTTTCTACTTATTATTTAATCCTTTTTATTTTTTTTTAATCTTCACTGTGTAGTTCTGGCCGGTCTGGAGTTTGCATGTGGGTATATGCACACGAGTGCAGGTGCCAGTGGTGAGGCATCAGAGCCCTGGAGCTGGGATAGAGGCTTAGTTGTTGAGCTGCCTGACATGGGTACTAGGAACGAAGCCCTAGTCCTCTGTAAGAGCAGGGAGTGCTCTTACATGCTGAGCCATTTCTTCTCATTTCTTTCTTTAAATTTTCTTGTTATTATTTTAATTTTGAGTCAGGGTTTCACTGTGTAGCCCTGGATGGACTGGACCTCACTGTGTGTGGACCAGGCTGGTTTCAAACTTCTAGACTCTCCCTGTCTCTGCTTTAGGGAAGCTGGGGTTAAATTTGTGTAACATTATGCCTCTTATTTTTCTTTTCTTTCCTCTTTTCCCCCCACCCCAATTTGAGATAGGGTCTTAAATTCAGACAGCTGCCTGCCTTTGCATCTAGCCTTCCCTTCTTTCTTATCCTCTGCATGCCCTCCCAGTATCAAATCCTGTGCCTACTATTGACCTAAATTCCTGGTCCTTGTATACGGTTCTTATTATTTGCCTCTTTTTGCTCTGTGATAACTTTCGGTGTTAGTGCTTGGAATTATGTTGCTTCAGCTCATCTTCCCTTTCATTACAAGTAAAATGAAAATTCCAATTGTGAGGTTTCTGTAGAAGAGATGAAAATTGTGCCATTATTAATTATTATTATTTTTTTTTCTCTGTAGTTTTGAAGCCTGTCCTTGATGTCCTAGAACTCACTTTCAGTCTGGCCTCAAACTCAACAGAGATCCCCCTGCCTCTACCTCCTGTGTGCTGGGATTAAAGATGTGCCTTTTTTTTTTTTTTTTTTTTTTTTGAGACATTGGTCTCACTATGTAGCCCTGATGGCTAGGAACGCGGTGTGTTGACCAGACTGGCCTTCATCTCATATAGATAGATCCTCTTGGCTCGCTTCCTGAGTGCTAGGATTAAAGGCATGCACCACTATGCTCGGCCCATTTTTTCATTTAGTTATTTGTTTTCTCATTTATTATTTGAGTATTGAAAATTAGTATATACCTAGTTGTGCCATAAATTGTTACAACAGCACAGCTGTTAAATATGTAAGTAACTACAGACAGAGTGATTCAGTTTGTTATCTTTAGCCCAACTACTTAACTTGGTACACAACAAAATATTTTTATAACTAAGAAAATCTGATTCTAAGACTCACTGAGTTTGTATGTTGCAGGTTTCATTATATATAGTAGTTGAATGAAAATGAGAAAGTCTTTTTTTAAAAAAATATTTATTTATTATGTATACAATATTCTGTCTGTGTGTATGCCTGCAGGCCAGAAGAGGGCACCAGACCCCATTATAGATGGTTGTAAACCACCATGTGGTTGCTGGGAATTGAACTCAGGACCTTTGGAAGAGCAGGCAATGCTCTTAACCTCTGAGCCATCTCTCCAGCACCTGAGAAAGTCTTTATGGGAGGTAGTAATGGTAACATGGGTTAGAGTATTGTATTTTGTAAGTTTGAATCATGGTCTTATTATTAGTTGATACTCTTGGGAAGTTTCATGAATTCATGTATATAGACTCATGATATTGTCATGAGACAATGTATTATGCCTCACTGTTCAGGCCATAAATACTATAAATGTCCAATAAGTGATAAGTCATAGTTATTTTTCTCTTTTGTTGTTTACCTTTTAAGCATACATTTTTGTATGTTTTTAATGTTAATATAGGGAAAGAGAACAGCCACCACGGTTTGCTCAACCCGGGACATTTGAATTTGAATATGCATCTCGATGGAAGGCTCTCGATGAAATGGAAAAGCAGCAGCGTGAACAGGTTGATAGAAACATCAGAGAAGCCAAAGAGAAACTGGAGGCAGAGATGGAAGCAGCTAGACATGAACATCAATTAATGCTAATGAGGCAAGGTAAGAGATGTACCACTGATACGTATTAGTATTTTGTTGTGATTGTGTTTTTGGAGATAGGATCTTTCTATGTATACCAGCTGGCTTTGAACTTAGAGTTCTGATTTTCTTTGCCTTCTGAGTGCTGTGTATTAGCATTAACTTGCCAATTAGGAGTTCAGAAACAAGTTATGATTCAATATATTAGTTAAAACTTTTTCATGAGAACTTTTGTGATTGTTTTAAAGAAAGAGTCTTACCTGGTAACTCAGATTCTTCTTGAACTCCTGATTATCATCTTGAGTATTGGGATTGTAGATGTAAGCCACAACTCCTGATGAGACTTTTTTCAAATATTTATTTATCCTATTATTATTATTATTATTATTATTATTATTATTAATATAATATTGTGTCTTGTGTGTATGCCAGAAGAGGGCACCAGACCCCATTACAGATGGTTGTGAGCCACCATGTGGTTGCTGGGAATTGAACTCAGGACCTTTGGAGGAGCAGGCAATGCTCTTAACCTCTGAGCCATCTCTCCAGCCCCTCCTGATGAGATTTCTTTCTTTCTTTTTTTTTTTTTTTTTCCTGAGACAGGGTTTCCCTGTAGTTTCTAGAGCCTGTCCTGGAACTAGCTTTTGTAGACCAGGCTGGCCTCGAACTCAGAGATCCACCTGCCTCTGCCTCCCAAGTGCTGGGATTAAAGGCGTGCGCCACCACCACCTGGCTCTGATGAGATTTTTAGCTCAGAGGTTAAGAGCACTGCCTGCTCTTCCAAAGGTCCTGAGTTCAATTCCCAGCAACCACATGGTGGCTCACAACCATCTGTAATGGGGTCTGGTGCCCTCTTCTGGCCTGCAGGTATACACACAGACAGAATATTGTATACATAATAAATAAATATTTAAAAAAAAAAATAAAGACAAAAACCAACCAACCAACCAACCAAACAAACACCCCCACCCCCCAGAAGTTTAGTAGTATTGAGTATCCCTTATCCAGAAAGCTTGGTAATAGATTTGTTTCAGATTTGGATTTCTGGGTCAGCCTCTGAAAGTGTGAGGGAGCTCAGTGGTTAAGAGCTCTGGTTATTCTTCTGGAGGATCCAGGTTTGATTTCCAGCACCCGTATGGCAGCTCACAACTGTCTAAAACTCTAGTCCCAGGGATTCTGACGTCCTCTTCTAGCCTCCTTGGGTACTGAATGCAAATAGTTCACAATCATACATGCTCTCAAAACATCCAATCACATGAAAATAAGGGGGGAAAAGGTGTTAGTAGGCTGGGTCTGTTGGTAGGTTACATGACTAGAATGAATAAAGCCCAGGGTTATATTTGAAGTGGAAGTGGCTGATGAATGCCTGTACTTCTAGGACTTGGGTGAAGCTGGAGAATAGGAATTTCAAGGTTAACCTTGGTTAGCAAGTTCCAGGGCAGCCTAGATTACAAAAGACACTTGAAAAAAAAAATTTTTTTTTTTGAGCTTCTTACGTGAGTAGCATTGCTGGAGGTAGTTCAAGGATGTTTAACTTTAGCAGTAGTAATACAGATATCATTCTGTTGACAGAAAGGGAAGCATAGTATACAATTTGTGTAAGATAGGAATGAAATAAGGCCACATGTAAATTCCCCCTTTCTTTTTTTCTTTTTTTCTTTTTTTCTTTTTTTCTTTTTTTTTTTCTTTCTTTCTTTCTTCTTTCTTTTTTTTTTTCTTTTTTTTTTTTTTTTTTTTTGAGACAGGGTTTCTCTGTGAAGCCTTGACTTTTGTGGAAGTCACTTTGTAAACCAGGCTGGCCTCGAACTCACAGGGTGCTGGGATAAAAGGTGTGCGCCACCACTTCCCAGAGCCACATGTAAAATTTTATTTGGTAGAAAGATTATGATTAAGTGCTGGCTTTAAGGTTATTACTATGCATTAGAAGAGCACCAAAATGGAGCTATGATTTTTGTTAAATTGTAGAGCACGTTTTTTTAGCATACACAAGGCTACAGATTCAATCCCCAGTTGGACCTCAGGGAGGGAGGAGGGAGTATCAAATGATAACTGGTAGAGAATAAAAAGATTTATGTGTTCAGATAACTTTGGGGAATCAGAAAGACTAGGTCCTTTTTTTTTAATTTTTATTTTTTGATGTTTTGAGATAGGGTTTCTTTGGAGCCTGTCCTGGAACTTGCTTTTGTAGATCAGGCTGGCCTTGAACTCACAGAGATCCTCTGGCCTCTGCCTCCCGAGTACAGGGAATTAAAGGCATGTACTACCACTGCTCTGCTAAGAATAGGTTCTTAAATACTGGGAAGAACATGAAACTGATAACTCAGTTTGTAAGAGGAGTCTTTGAACAAATTTTTTTTAAAAATACATATGTATTTTGCCTGCATGCATGTCTTTGTAACACAGTATGCCTATTGTCTTGGAAGCCGGAAGAGGGCATTGAATCCCCTGGAATTGGAGTAACCTGTGGTAGTGAGCTGTCATAGTATTGGGACCTAGGTGCTGGCATTCAAACATAGGGGTCTCTGGAAGAGCATCCAGTGCTCTTCTGAGCTCTCTCTAGCCCCTAAAAGCAGTCTTTTTTTTTTTTTTTTTTTTTTTTTTTTTTCACTTTGAGACAGGGTTTCTCTGTGTACCCTTAGCTGTTCTGGAACTCACTCTGTAGACCAGGCTGGTCTCCAGTTCATGAAGATCTTCTGATTCTCACTAGTGTGTGTTGGGACTAAAGGCATGTGCTCCCAACCCCTGGCTAGTGGCTAGTTTTCCTTTTTTAAAGATTTTTGTGTGTATGGGTGTTTTGTCTGCATGTATATCTGTGCACCAAATACATATGTGCCCAGGGAGTCCTGAAGAGAATGTCAGGTCCCCTGGGAAATGGAATTACAGAGTTTCTTATTTTCCATGTGGGTACCGAAAATGAAACTCAGTGCCCGTGCAAGAGCAATATATGCTATACCCTTAAACTGAGTCATGTCTGCTGTCCAATTCTTTGATTTTCTCTGTGACTATGTATGTATGTTAGTATGTCTTACTTCGTTTATTTTCTTTTTGGTACTGGTTGGCTTAAAACTCATTATATAGTTTAGTCTGGTCTGGAATGCACAGAGATCCTCTTGCCTCTACCTCCCAAGTGCCCAACTAATGTAATGTTCTCCAATCATAATTTTCCCACGCAGAAACTATTTGTTTGTTTGTTTGTTTGTTCGTTCGTTCATTCATTCATTATTTATTTATTTCATTCATTCATTTATTCATTAATTTGAAGGCAGGGTCTCTATGCTATGTAGTTCTGGCTGCCTGGAACTCTCAGAGTGCCTTTTGAATGCTGGGATTTAAAGTGTGCCACCACACCACACCTGTATAGAAGTATTAACCCTAGGTTTAGTATCACTTTTGATCATTGTTTGACTGTCTGATATTTATCCTTTATTGATTTCTTTAAAGTGGCATAGAAGTTGCATGTGGTATTGTGTACCTGTAACCAATGGCAGAACTCTGCAAGGAGTTGGGAGGATTCCAAGTTTGAGGTCAACCAAGACTACATAGTTTATCAAAGCATTATCTTAAAAACCCAGATGTCGTTGCTCATGTATATAATCCCAGCACTTTTGAAGCTTAGGGAAGGTGGATTGTAGTGAGTTTGAAACCACCTTGGGTTATATAGTGAGTTCTAGTTTGTTCTAGGGCAGTTATTCTCAACTTTCTTAATGCTGTTATTCTTTAGTGCAGTTCTTTATGCTGTGGTGACCCTCAACCATAAAATTATTTCTATGCTAATTTATAATTCATTTTGCTACTTTTATGAGTTGTAATGTAAATATTGGTTTTCCCATGGTCTTTGATGACTCCTGCGAATGGATTGACCCTATTCTTTAAAAACACACACACACACACAAAAAAATTAGGAAGAAAACCAAAAAGACATAGCTAGGGAGATGTTTCAGTAGTTAAGAGCACTGACTGCTTTTCCAGAGGAGCCAGGTTTGATTCCTATTACCTACAGCTGTCTGTAACTCCAGTTCCAGAGGATCTAATGTCCTCTTCTGGCATCCTTGGATACCAGCCATGCATGTTGTAGACACAAACTTGGAGGCAAACTATTCATACATAGAAAATAAAAATAAATCTTTGAAACAAAAATAGAAAGCGCAGTAGAACCAGTATTTTCTTAGCTCTTATATGCTCCAGTAATAGACATTTCACGTTTGGATGTGAAAACTCAGAAAGGGAAGGTTAAAAAATTCTAATATCTAGTAAAATTTTTTTAGATCTAATGAGACGTCAAGAAGAACTCAGACGCTTGGAAGAACTCAGAAACCAAGAATTGCAAAAACGGAAGCAAATACAACTGAGGTAAATTAATACCTAACATAAATGTATTTCGTTGTATGTTTTATTGATTAAAATTCTCTTATCCTTTGTAAGTTGTGAAAATAGTAAAAATACTGAAGAAACCTTTTTTTTTATCCACATATAGGAAATTAGAATTGTTATTCTTTTGCTGGTTAAGGGCACTCTTTGCACAGATTTTGAGGTTAAGTGTTGCATGTAATTAATTGTAAGAATGTTCAGTGATTTGCCAGACTTTTTCCAGAGATAGATACATTTAGATTGCTATTTTGCTTTAGTTTTGTTTTAAAATAGGTTTTCACTATGTAACCTGAGTTGGCTTGTCACTGCTATTGTCTACCAGGTTGGCCTCAAAGTCTAGAACATCCAGCCTTACTCTCCCAAAACGCCAGAAGTACAGACTCCCTGGGCGATGGAGGCACACCCTTTCAATCCTAACTCTTGGGAGCCTGAAGCAGTTTTTAATCCGAGCATTTAGGAGGCAGAGACAAGTGGATTTCAGTGAGTTCAAGGCCAGCCTGGTCTACAAAGGAAGTTTCAGGACACCAGGACTGGTAGGCAGAGAAACCCTGTTTCGGAAAAACGAAACAAAACAAAACAAAACAAACAAAAAACCGTATAGGTTCATGCTACTGTGTTTATACAGTGCCTGGGCTCTTGTGTGGTAGAGAGACACTTTACTAACTGAGCCACATCCCCTGCTCAGGGGCATGGGCATTAAAAATCACTGTCTTCAAAGCTTCAAAAATCATACGTTAAATTTTTTTTTTTTTTTTTTTTTGGTTTTTCAAGACGGTTTCTCTGTGGAACAGTCCTGACTGTCCTGGAATTCACTTTGTAGACCAGGCTGGCCTTTAACTGAATTCCTCCTCACTGAGATCCTCTGCCTCTGCCTCCCAAGTGCTGGGATTAAAGACATATATCACCACCGCCTGGCATAAGTCAATGTTTTAAATAAAGCTATGATAGATGAAACAAATTTGAATTTTTTTCATATAAAATAGTAAGGGGTAGGAGAGATGACTCAGGTTAAGAACACTAGTTGCTTTTGCAGAGGACCCAGGTTTAATTTCCCAGCACTCAAAATTGTCTGTAAATCCAGTTCCAGGGGATTCTATGCCCTCACACAGACACACATGCCGACAAAATCTCATCGCCCGGTTGAGAGCTACTCTTATACTTTCAGTGTACCTTCACAGTTTGAGACTCCTGAGGTGTTTTTCCTCATCAGGAAAAGGACACACCTTTTCTTTTTATGTAAACAGTTTTTTGTTTTCATGGAAACTGGTCCAGATCTTCTTAGTTTCTCAAAGGAAAGGAAACTTCTTTCCAAATTTAAAACCTTATTTAAATCCAGCTTTCTCTTTTATCCCAATTTGTCAGCTAGGCTTTTTGTATAGTAATGAATCAAATAGATAACTGCCACCACCCCTTCCCCCCCAGCAAGGAACACAACTAATCAAAACCAAATAGAGTGTGGAAGAGAAAATCCTAATTGTTACATAAAATTTAACACATGAGTCTGATAGAGATGAATAACATGGTCACATTGAAAAGTGATTTGAGGGTACTGAAGACATGGCTCTGTGGCTAAGAGTACTGACTGCTCTTCTAGAGGTTCTGAGTTCAATTCCCAGCAACCACATGGTGACTCTGTAATGAGATCTGATGCACTCTTCTGGCCTTCAGGCATACGCACAGACAGAACACTACGGAAATCAACAACCTACTGTCAATACATCCATGTTGATTTCCGTATGGAAGGAAGTATTTGGGAATACAATCTATTACTCAATTTTCTTACGAACCTCAAAAACAAAAAAGAAAACACACAAAACTGCTTTTAAAAGAAAAAAATAGTTACACACACATGCATGCAGGACAAGCCATACATTTATTCCATAATCTAAGTTTTTTTTTTTCCCTTCCCCAAGACAGGGTTTCCCTGAAGTCAGAGCCTGTCATGGAACTAGCTCTTGTAGACCAGGCTGGCCTCTGTCTCCCAAGTGCTGGGATTAAAGGCGTGCGCCACCACTGCCCAACTCCTTGTTTTTTCTTGTTCTTAGTAGGGTCTCATTGTGTATAATCTAGTTTTAAGGATATAGGTGTTTGTGTTTGTATTGGGGGCAGCATGCACTTTTGAATGTGTACAGGGTCTCTATGCTACAGGCTGTCTTGTCTTCCTCTTTTCAGCTGCTGAGATCATAGGTGTGTGCTCCCACATTGAGCATTCTGAACAATTTAGGAACTGTAGTATGAGACCCAGGTTATCACTGTTGGAGAATGAAGAAAGACAAGATGAATGGTGTATGTTGTATTAGACTCACTACTGTGAGATCAAAGGGTTTTAGTATTGATAGGTAGATGCAGAAGTACAAGTATGTGATTAAACTAATGTTTTCATAGCACTATTCACTAAATGACCCCAGAAGCAGTGATGTCAGCAGAAGTGAGCACACCTACTTTTCACATTCTTGTAAATGCATTTCCCTAATAAAACAAGCCATGGTTTTTGAAGAAATTGTATTAATAGTAAGGAAGTACCTACTAATAAGGGGACTTTAACAAGGGTAGATTATGTCAGAAGAACCTGGAATCCAACATGACAGCTTCTCTTGGCCAACAGTTTAACCAAAAGAAGGGAAAATGAGGGAGAAAGGTAGAGAGGTTGAGACAGAGAAACAGAGAATGAGATCATTAGCTTTCAAACCATAGAACAAAATTTGTATAAGTTCCATACTGCTAAAAGTATCAGACAGTTAAATACATAACAGGAAAAAAGCAGCTCTTTTCAGTAGAATTTCATGTATCAAATTAAAAAGTAAAGGTGATAAATCACTGATAAGTAAAGAGTATAGTAATAATTATAGAAAAGACAATTTTTCTTTTTTTTGTTTCACTATGTATTTCATGGAGGTTCTCTTATTTCAGTTTCCCTATGATTGACAGTCCAGGTGTGCCTTACCATACCTAGAAGATAGGATTTACTGATGAATGTGAAAAGTGGGAAAATTCTTGAACAACAGGATTTTTGCATAGTGTTAATACAAATAAAATTGACATCATTAACAGTTTATATGGTGGATTCTGGAGAGTTGGCTCGGAGAGTAAAAGTACTGGCTGGTCTTTCAGAGAACCCAGGTTCCATTCAGACACTTAAAAGGCAGCTAACAACTTTTTCTAACTCCAGTTATACAGTTACACAGTTCCCCCTTCTGGCCTCCTCAGGCACTGCATGCACACAGTGCACAAATACATGTTTTTTTTTTCTTTTTTTTTCCTTTTTTTTTTTTTTTTTTTTTTTTGGTTTTTCGAGACAGGGTTTCTCTGCAGCTTTTTTAGAGCCTGTCCTGGAACTAGCTCTTGTAGACCAGGCTGGCCTCGAACTCACAGAGATCCGCCTGCCTCTGCCTCCCGAGTGCTGGGATTAAAGGCATGCGCCACCACCGCCCGGCTCAGATACATGTTTTTTAAAAAAATATTTTAATTGTATATTATTGTTAGATGGATTAGTGGTAAGGAGCATTTACTGCTCTCTTTAAAGTTTTTCTTTTTACTATTTTTAAATTTTATGTAATGTGCATGGGTGTTTTGCTTACATGTTTACGTATGATATGCATGCATGCATGCATGGAGTGCCGTTAGATTCAAGAAAAGGGAACCAAACTCTTTGGGACTGTATTACAAATGGTTGTATTGTCATGTTGGTTTTGGGAATGGTTTTCTGGAAGAGTAGCCAGTGCTCTTAATTGCTCCCAGCACCCACGTCAAGCAACTTATACTGTCTAACTTGAGAGAAGAACAAAATGCTCTGGCCTTCATGGATATTCATGCATAGACATTTACATATACAATTAAAAACAAATCTTAAATTTTTCTGTTAAGGCTAAGTGGAAAAATAGTAAATTCAAAGTAGAGATTCTTAGTAGACAGCACTGACTAAATGTCAGAATTTTCCATTATCCTAATGAGATACTTCATATCATGCATTTGTTGATATTTTTCAGTAAGGATATAGCACATGATATCTTCTCAGACATTCTTGCCAAGTATGCATAACCCCTTGTCTGGACAAAAAGCTAGACAAGTACAAATTAAAGGATTGTCTACAAAATAATAAATTCTCTTTAAAATAACCCTCCCCGCCCCATGTGTTTGTGTGTCTGTGTGTGTATGTATATGTGTGTGTATATGTGTATGTATAATGTGTTTGTGTATACTTGCCATGGTGATCTTGTAGAGTTAGGTGGATAAATTATTGGAGTCTTTTCTATTTTCTGAGGTCCAGGGATTAAACTGGGGTCTCTCTAGCTCATAGGGGCAAGCACTTGTATATTCTGAACAGACTCAGTGGCCTTCAGTGTTCATTAAAAAGAAGCTAACACTGGCTGCAGAGGTGATTCAGTGATTAAGAACTATGTCATACTTCCACAGAGATCCTGGGATCAGCTCCTGGCTCTCACATGATGGCTCAGAATTCTTTGTAACTCTAGTTCCAAAGTATCTGATGCCCTCCCATGGCCTCTGCATGCATGCACATGTTTCTGTACATGTACACATACAAACATAGGCAAGCAAGCACTCATACTCAATAAAGTAATAAATAAACCGTTTTTTGTTTTTGTCTTTGTGTAGCCCTGGCTGTGTTGGACTTATTCAGTAGTCGAGGCTGGCCTTGCACTCAGAAATTTGCCTCTGCTTCCCAAGTGCTGGGATTAAAATTGTGTCATCACACCTGACTAAATGAATAAATCTCCCCCCCCCCCCCCCCAAGAGACAGGGTTTCTCTGTGTAGCCTTGGCTATCCTGGAACTCCCTGTAGACAAGGCTGGCCTCAACTTCATGGAGATTCACATACCTTTGCCTCCTATGTGCTGGGATTATAGGTGTGTGCCATTACTATCCAGCATTTTTTCAAAGTAAATAAATCTTAAAAAAAAAAAAAAAAAGAGGCTGAGCAGTGGTGGTGCATGCCTTTAAGTCCAGACTTGGAAGGCAGAAGCAAGGGAATTTCTATGAGTTCGAGGCTGGCCTGGCCTACAGAGAGAGTACCAGAACAGGCTCTAAAGCTACACTGAGAAATTCTGTCTTAAAACACCTAATAAAGAAAGAGCTAGGGAGGTTTCTTAGTGGGTCAGAAACACTTGATGTGCAAACCTAACCACCTGAATTGGATCCCTGAACCGAGATGGAAAGCTAGTTAAGGTGGCAGACATCTGTAATCCCTGCATTTTTACTTCCAGATGGAAGGCAGGCACTGTACAGCTCTCCTGTACTCCCAGTGTAGAAAGGCCTGTAATGCCGAAAGTGGAAACAAGGCATTAACTAAATCAGTGTGGCAAGTTGGCTATGCTGTCTGAATAAATGAATTCTGTATTAGTCAAGAGTCCCTGCCTCTCAGCAGAAAGAATTGAGAGATATTAAGGAAGGAAGACACCTGATGTCATTCATCCTCTGTTCTCCACATGCACCTTCCCTCATTGTTGGGGCTACAGATGTACACCAGTGTGTCCATCTGTTTGAGAGTGTTGGAGATCTGACCTCAGGTCCTCATACTTGGTAAAATAGTCACTTTACCGGTTGAGGCATCACATCAACACTTTTCTATTTTTTAATATTTTGAAATGGTCTCACTATGTAGTATCCCTTGGCTACCTTGGAATTTGCAATGTAGATAATCACAGAGATCTGCCTGCCTTTGCCTTCTCATGAGTGCTGGGATTAAAGGCATGTGCCACCAAGCTTGATTATGCAGACATGGGTTTTCATTTATGCCAGGGTGACCTTGAAATCCTTTTTTTTTTTTTGTGGCGGCGCCGGGACGGGGGTGGGGGTTTTGGTTTTGTCTGTAATATCCCTGGCTGTCTTGGAACTAACTCTGTAGACCAGGCTGCCTCTGCCTCCTGAGTACTGTTTTTTTTTCTTCCTTTTTTTGTGACCCTGAAGTTCTAATCCTCTTGCTTCCACCTCCCCAGTACTAGGGGTACACTCAAGTACCATGGCACATCTATGAAGTGCTGGGCACCAAACACAGGGTTTCATACATGCTAGGCGAGAGCACTCTACTAACTCTAGGTATACCACATTATCAGCTCCCAAACCAAACTTTTAAAATATATTCTTTATTTTTTTTTAAAAATCTTTACATTTATGTATTTATGTCTGTGCATCACATACATGCTCTGTGCTCAAGGAGCCAGAAGAGGGCATTTGCATCCTCTGAAATTGGAATTACAGATGGTTGTGAGCTGGCAATCACCAGTTAGACCAAGGTTCTCTGGAATAGCAGCCTGAGCTGTCTCTCCAACCCCTTACATCATTTTTGGCAGAGTCCGACATAAGCTTTGTGGAAAGGAGTGACCTGAGCTCATGTAATTATGGGATACCTTTGTTCTTTTCAATGGGTATAAATATTTATTTCACTGTAGAAAATTCATGTGTTTGATTATATGGGGTGCCGCTCCAGATTTCACAAGGAATGGAAGTCATATTTTACTATATTTTTCTTCATTCTGTTTTTTTTTTTTTTTTTTAAAAGACTGTCTTGCTGTGAACCTAGGCTGGTTTCAGTCCCCCTGCCTGATTTTCCTGAGTGCTGTGATTATAGTATGTACTATCATGCCTAGCTTTGAATTAAAAAAAAATTGTTCCAGAGAAGAGAAAGGGGGTGGATGGGTAGGTAGGAAGTTGTAGGTGTGTAAACATGTGTCCTGTGGCTGCTAGATGATAGCTTTCTAAGGCTGGGTCTTTCCTTCCACCCTTGTGTGTGTTATAGGAATTGAACCTTAGGTTTTCAGCCTTGCATGGACTTGGTGTTAAGTAATTTTAATCTGACCCACTAGGCCATTTCTTTGGCCCCCTGGTCTTGACATTTTAAAATTAGAAAAAAATGCTATTAAAATACCCTTGCTCCTGTTGTCTTTGATTTTTTTGAGTCAGGGTTTTTCTGTCATACCCTTGGCTATCCTGGAACTCACTATGCAGAGCAGGCTGGCCTTGAATGCACAGAGACTGTCTCTGCCTTTGGCTCTTACAGTCGTTTAATATGGGAAATTTTAATTGGGGCATATGGCTTCTGCCTGTAATTGCAGCACTCCGGAAACTGAGGCTACTGTGTCATGAATGTATGGTCAGTCTGGCTGTCCTAAAAGTGCAGTACTTGGGAGGCAGAGGCAGAGTTTGAGGCCAGCCTTGTCTACAAAGAAGAGTTCCACGATAGCCAGGGCTACACAGAGAAATCCAGACTAGGAAAAAGAAAAGAAAGAAAAATAAATAAAAAAGAAAGAAAAATAAAAAAGAAAGAATGCAAAACAAAATATAAAAAAGTGTGTTTGGGTTTGTGAGTGGGGAGATAGATATATGTCAGTGTACTTTTTTATAAAAAAGATTTTACTTATGTATGTATTTTATGTATATGGGTGTTTCATCTGTGTGTATATCTGCACACTAGAAGAGGGCATCAGATCCCATGGGACTACAGTTGCAGATGGTTGTGAACTGCTGTGTGGGTGCTGGGAATTGAACTCAGGACCTCTGAAACAGCAGTCAGTGTGCTCTTAGCTGCTGACACTTCTCTCCAGCCATGGTGTGTTTGTGGAGGTCAGAGGACAATTGTGAGTGTCTATCCATACCGTCCATCTTTTTTAGGACAGAATCTCTTTTGTTGTTACTGGGGATGCTCTTGTCTCTGCCTCTCATGTTACTGTAGGAGCACTAGGATTATAGACTCATGCCACCTTGTTCAGTTTTTCCTTAGTTCTGTGGATTAGAATTTGGAGTCTTTGTGTTTGAATAACAAGCTCTTTAACTATAGTACCATCCTGTCAAGCTGAAAGTATTATTTTGACAGTAAAACTTAATATGTCAGTAATAAGAAGTTAACCCATTTGTCTGACTTTGTTACTATAGCTTGCTTGCTTTGTTGTCAAGGTCTAGCTTTGAATCCAGGCTAGTTTTGAGGTTACTATGTATCCCAGGCTATTCTCTAACTCTTGAAACCTTCCTCTCTCTACTTAGTGCTGAGATTATAGGTTTGTATCAGCCTAGCTTTCTTTCTCCTCCTCCTCCTTCCTCTACCTTCTCTCTCTCTCTCTCTCTCTCTCTCTCTCTCTCTCTCTCTCTCTCTCTCTCTCTCTCTCCCTCTCTCTCTCTCTCTCTCTCTCTCTCCCCTTCTCTCCCTCTCCCTCCCCGTGTGTGTGTGTGTGTGTGTGTGTGTGTAGATATGGAGGGAAAGAGTGAATATGAGTATGTTTATGATTGCCTGGTGAGGCCAGAAGAGGACATTGGATTTTCTTTAGCTGGAGGTATAGGCAGTTGTGTTCCATTCGATATGGATGCTGAGAACTGAACTCATATCTTTTGCAAAAGCAGGAAATGCTCTTAACTGCTGAGCCATCTTTCTAGCCCCAGAAATTTGCCATGAACTCCCGAGTTTTCCTTCTGGTAGTGGAAGAAATACTTTAGTAAACATGCATTTTTTTTTATATTTTATTTATTTATTTATTATGTATACAACATTCCTTCCATGTATGCTTGCATGCCAGAAGAGGGCACCAGATCCCATTAAAGATGGCTGTGAGCCACCATGTGGTTGCTGGGAATTGAACTCAGGACCTCTGGAAGAACAGTCAGTGCTCTTAACCTCTGAGCCATCTCTCCAGCCCCCAGTAAACATGCATTTTTGTGGTAAAATTGTACATAAACCATGCAGTAGTATGTTGCATTTTGAGAATTTTGCTGAGATTCTTAATATAGAAAGGTGATTTAAAAAGAGTACTATAAAAATTGGCAATATACTATAGGAACATGTATTTTACTTTTCTGGGAACAGGTTCTCACTGTGTAGCCCTGGCTGGCCTAGAACTTGATTTGTAGATCAGGCTGGCCTTGAATTTAGAGAGAGATGCCTTCCACTGTCTCCTGATGCTTAGATTAATGACTTGTGTATTTTTACTGCTTAATCCACTACTTAAATTACCGTTTTTTGGTTTTTCAAGACAGGGTTTCTCTGTAGCTTTGGAGCCTGTCCTGGAACTCACTCTAGTCCAAGCTGGCCTCAAATTCATAGAGATCTGTTTGTCTCTGCCTCCCAAGTGCTGAAATTAAAGGCATGTGCCACTACTGCCTGGCTTAAAGTAGTGTTTTTCTTGTTTGTGTGTGTGACAAATATTTCAATTTGACCTGATTTAATGCCAATACCATGAGAGAATATTACTTTAGTATTATCATCTGTTTATTGTTTTAATCATTTTGTAGCTTAATTATTATTTTAATATTATATACATACAAAATAGTGAAGTTTACTTTCTTTTAGAAAGTGTCAGTGAACATTTTTCTTTCAAAAAATATTTTTTAACTGAGTGGTGGTGGTGCCAGCACTCAGTAGGCAGAGGCTGGTGAATCTTTGTGAGTTTGAGGCCAATTTGGTCTATAGAGCAAGTTCAAGGACAGCCATGGCTACATAAAGAAACCCTGTTTGGTGTGTGTGTGTGTCTGTGTGTATAATTTTATGTGTTTTAGTATTTTGCCTGTATGTATGTATGTGTTTGTGTGTGTGTGTGTGTGTGTGTGTGTGTGTGTATGTATGTATGTATGTATGTATGTGAGCGAGCCACATGTATACCTGGTGCCCCTTGGAGGTCAGAAGGATCCTCTGGAACTGGAGTTACAAATGGTTGTGAGCTGCCATGTAGATTTTGGGAACTGAATTTGGTCTTCTGTAAGAGCAGCTGATGCTCTTAACTGCTGAGTTATCTTTATAGACACAGCAAATCTTCCTTCCTTTTTCTTTTTTGTTTTTTCAAGAAATAGTTTCTCTATGTAACAGCCCTGGCTGTCCTGGAGCTTGGCCTTGAATTTAGATAGACCCACCTGCCTCTTGTCTCCCAGGTTCTGGGATTAAAGGTGTGTGCCTCTGCTGCCTGTCATAAATGTTTCTTGAAAGGGACAAAATAGTAACTATGTTAGGTCTTGGTGTGTAGTTCAACTGCTTTGCTACTGTGGCCTCAAACTATCTAAGACAGAAAACGACTGATCTGTAGGTTTTGTATTGACTATTCCAGGGAGTTTCTTTAGTGGGCTGATGAACATAGAGAAAAGGCTTTATAATGCCCCCTATGTATAATTGAATTTTTGTGTTGGTTTTTTGTGGTAATGTTCTTATAGTTTCCTTATTTAAAAGTTTATTAGCACATATTAATTATATATTACAATTCATTATGACGTTTTCACCTGTATGTAGTATAATTTGTCCATATTTAACCCTTGCTTCCCTTTTATTCCCATTGTTTCCCTTTTTTCATCTGTGAATGTCTGTGAATTTTGCTATGTAGGTTATAGATACAGAGTTTTCTTTTTTTCTCCTCACTTTTACCTTCTCCTAGTGTTGGATTAGATTGAACCCCTCTCAGTTCATTCTTTGTCCATGCTAGACAAGTCTTCTATCACTTAGCTACATCTCTTGTCCTTGATCTATTTCAGACAGCTCCATGCTAGTCCATGCTAGACTCAATCCTGTGATCCTATGTCTCAGTGGTCCACTGATGAGATCACAGAGCTTTGCCACCAAGTTGGCTGGAGTTCCTTGATAGAAGCATAGGTACATGTTGTGACTCTGATTTTCAGTTGTTCTTGATTTGGAGGCTTGTAACAAACTAGAAGGTGAAATCTAGGATGTCCTTAGTCACAAACTTGTCATACATAATGTAATTTTCAGAATTTATTCAAATTATTTTTTCTTCAATGAATCAAGAATCTAGTGGCTCAAATGTCATAGTGCTGAAATTTTAAAAAATGTTTGCAGACATGAGGAGGAGCATCGTCGTCGTGAAGAAGAAATGATCCGACACAGAGAGCAAGAGGAGTTGAGGAGACAGCAGGAAGGCTTTAAACCAAACTATATGGAAAATGTAAGTAGAAGACTGCTTAATTAACATGATTTTATTAGTATGTTTTATTAGTAGGATGGTGTGCATTTAGAAGTTTTTTAGATTTTGTAGTATTTAATAGTATACTTTCCGATTCTTGACTTTTTTATGGTTGTTAAACAAGTGATTTTGTAATGTCTTTTAAGTAGTACATTCATTGAAGTAATATTTATAACTTAATAAAATGGCTGTTATAGTTCTTCTGTTTTAATTGATTGGTAAGAATACATGCTCTTCAATAAGACACCTTGATACAGGCATCATCTCTACCTGATGTTTGCACTGTACCATTTCAAGAATTTATTTTTGAAAGTTTTAGATATATGCAGTGTCCACCATAATACCTCTAAACACAGCTGAACTTTTTCTCTTGTACATTTTCTGAATTATTTTGTATAAAATACTTAGCATTATTCGATTTTGTTAATCATTCTGTTACTATTAAGCCCACTTCTGAAAAGGTCTTATAAGTGGATCTGTAGAGTGGGCCTTTCATGTTGTCTGATGTATTCCCATTAGCTACAATTTGTAGGAGCTTTCCTCCTCCTTTCTTCCTTCCTTTTCACACTGTGCACCGCTATGTAGACTAGAGCAACTCTCTATGGGCTTTTTCTGGTTATAGGTTATTCGACACAACTCTTCTGTTCCTGAATTTCCTTCACAGTAGTCCAGGCTTAAATTTTTAAAAATTATTTATTAGGACTTGGGAGCTTGTGCTGTGGTTGTGTTTGGAGGTCAGAGGACAACCTTCTTATACCTTATATGTATTCTGTGGATCAAACTCAGGTCTTCAGGCTTGCTCTAAGCAAATGACTTCTCGCCGGGCTCATGTTTTTTGTTTGTTATTTCACAATAAAGGTGGCTCCATGAATACTTCAAAAATACTAAATTCTCTTAAGTTCTTAATGATAATTAAGCAGGAGTTTCACTGTTTACTTGAATTCTGAAAAATATCCACTGTTATTTTTCTTCTCTTGTCAAAAGCCAGAGACTTGAAGAACTAAAACTTAATTAGTTTCTGAGTCTGAAAATATTACGTCTTTGGTGCTTTTTTTCAAATCTCTGTTCTCATTCTTTTGTATCTGGGAATGATTTTTTTTTTCTTTTTGCTTTTTAATAGAATGAAGAAACACATAGTAAAAGGAATCTTATAGTAACAGGAAGTGTACTATCACCTAAGTATTCTTTGCATGGAAATTACGTACCATTTAAATTCAGTTAGATAAATGCCTGTAATTGTTCTATCACCAAATTAACCAATGAAAAAATTTGAAAGCCTTTTGAATTTTTATTTATTAATTTGTAGCTTTATCTTTCAGTTATCTTTTGCTTCTTGGATACTAAGCATTTAATGACTTATTTTAAACTGCAGTCTCAGTAGTTTTCAACATAAATTTATTGGTCTTAACAATGTGAAGATGCTGTGTATTAATGTAAAAGGAAGTAGAATTTAGCATATTTCCAGACTAATATTTGTTATCACTCTTCAAATAATCATCATGTGTAAGCCATATCTGATAAACTTCGAATTTCCACTGAGGATTAAAAAATTATACCTACTTTTTTTATTTACCTGAATATTTACTAAAGGGTTCTTTCATAATAAAATAGTTATATACTAACTTTGTTGGTGTTTTTCCTGACATGAACTTTACATGTTTTATAATGAACATAATCATTTGTGCTGCTATTAATAATGTCATTCTAGTGGACTAGAAAGAAGTAAAATATTACATTTCTAAGCTTTTAAAGAATTTTCTTATTTTTAAACATAAGTTGGTTGCATCATTAATGCAGTTGCATACTTTTTGAAGTAGTTACATTTTTTGCTTAGTGGAAATTAATATATGTTAATATAATATCTACATAGATATTAATGATGAATGACTAGTTTCAATTTTACTTTTCTGCTTGTAGAATTAATTTGGAAACTATTTTAAAATTGAATTATGAATTCCTTAAGTTTTGGAAGGGTAAAATTTATGTGTGTGTGGGGTGTTATGAGTTAATGTGGGTAGCCAGGTATGGAGATCAGGGGACAGCTTTTGGGAGCTGGCTCTTCCCTTTCACCATATGGAACCTACTTCAGTTGTCTGTTGTACATGAGCTTTTACTTGATGAGCCATCATGCTGGCCATGTAAATTTTTGTTTTTGTTTTTTTGTTTTTTTTTCCAAAAAGGAAAAAAAAGTAGGTGTATGTTTCTGTGTGACAGTAGAGTGTGTGTGCAGGTTAGCATTCTCTGCAGCTGGACTTGTAGGCTGTTGTGAACTTGCTGACATATTTGTTGGGATATGAACCCTGCTTCTCAGGAAAAACTGCAAGTATTCTTAATTGCTGAGCCATCTCTTCAGCTCCTAAATTCATAAGAAAAAAATCATTTTCTTTCAGAAATCTTTTAAATTAGTCTAAAATTTTATAGCTATCTAGTGAACTTTGGGAATAGGTGAATTAGTCATAAAATACTCATGCTGGTTTTATTGTCATTTCTAAAGTAGATTATTACTTCACAAGATTATTTACTAGACTAGAATTGGATTTAATTCTAGTTTAATTTAAACATTTACTTTTCAAATTATTAATAAAAGTATGTTTTGTATACTTACAGCCATATAACAAAAGTCTGATTAGAATAGCAAATTATAGTCTTTGACCACTGTCCCTTTTTATCCTACCAAACCTTAAAGACAAACATGCTACTTGTGTTTTTGAAAGATTTTGGGGAGTAGTACTTTTAGATGGGTCATTGTGTCAAAGCACTTGCTGCCAAGCCTGAAGACCTAAGTTTACTGGGCCCCACACTGAAAGGACATGACCACCTTTCAGAAGTTGTCCTCTGACCTCCACACATGCTCTGTGACATGTGGACAAAAAACACAAAAGGACTGTGGTGTTGGGGAGGTGACTCAGAGAGTAAGATATTGACTGTGCAAGCATGAGAACTTAAAATCTGATGCATGACCAGGCATGTTTGTAATCCCTGCAGGATCTCCAGGGGTTGCTGGCTAGGTGAGCACCAGGTTCAGTGAAAGAGCTTGTCTCATAAACTAGGTTTTAGAAGTAATTGGGGAAGACATTTCCCCAACAACTTCTGGCCTTCCCATGGTATCCCATGAGCAGGGGTGCACGCACACACGCATGCCCATGTTGTTGAAAGTTGGAGATAGTGGCATAATACCTATATTCCAAGCACTTTGTAGGTCAAAACATGATAGTTACTGCAACTTCAAGACTAGCCTGTCTCAAAAAAAACATAAAGTAAAAAGTTGTAGGCTAGGTAGTGGTAGCGTATGCCTTTAATATCAGCACTCTGGATGCAAAGGCAGCTGATCTACCTAGTTCCAGGACAGCTAGGGCTATACAGAAGAAACCCTATCACAAAATAAGTAAGCAAATAAATAAATAAAAATAATGAAAAAGAAGAAAGCTGGCTTGATGAGATGGCTCAGCAAGTAAAACTGGCATTTGCTTTGGAGTCGAATGACCTTAATTACATTCTCTAGACTGACTACACAGTAGGTTAGAACCAGCTCCCAAAAGTGGTTTTTCCAAGTATATAAACATGTACACAGATACATAATGGATGAACAAGAAAAGGAATAAAATGGAAGAAATATACTTGAGGACTAATTCTGATTCATGTAAAATACTTGAATTATGTTGAACCATAGGTTGGAATATTTGTAATTCTGTTTTTCTTTTCTTTTTCGAGACAGGGTCTCTCTGTATAGCCTTGGCTGTCCTGGAACTCTGTAGATCAGGCTGGCCACAAACTCAAAGATACACCTACTTCTGTCTCCGAGTGCTGGGATTAATGGCATGTGCCAACAACCCCTAAGTAATAGTGTAGCATAGGATGGAAGACAGAACTTAAACATATTTAGATATATGATAAGTCAGCCTTAAAATAATTATTTTTTTGTCATACATGTCTTTTGGAATTCTGGGGATATAGTTAACATAAATTGTCATTCTTATTTTGTACTTAATTTCTGCTTAGAAACTGTCACTCTTTGATAATAGAATAGCTATGTTACTATAATTAACTATGATAGTTTCAGTCTTGTAATAGTCTTTCTTTTCAGCATCTGGTGTGTGTATGTGTGTGTATGAGAGAAAAAGAGCGAACATGTATATGTATACATTTAAATTTTTAAATTTCGCATGTACTTGTGTTTGCCTGAATGTATTATGTGTGCCATGTGACTACCTGGTGCCTATGGAGGTCAGGAGATGACTTCAGATTCCCTGGAGTTTGGAGCTACCATATGGGTGCTACTATATGGGTGCTAGGAATTGAGCCCAGCTTTTGTTGTTGTTGTTTTTTGTTTTTGAGACAGTGTTTCTTTGCATAATATCCTGGCTGTCCTGGGACTCACTTTGTTGATCAGGCAGGCCTCAAACTCAGGAATCCACCTGCCTCTGCCTCCTGAGTGCTGGGATTAAAGGCGTGCACTACTACTGTCTAGTTGAGCCCAGATCTTTTGAAAGAGCGTCCAGTGTTCTTAACTAATGATCCATCTCTACAGCCAACACACACACACACACACACACACACACACACACGTGTGTGTGTGTATATATATATGTTAATTTATCAGTTTAGAATGTATTTGACCATGGTGTGAAGAGTATTTAGGTTAAAATATGATAGATGTACAGTATTTATACATTCCATATTTCAGAATCAGTGGGAATTTTATGAGATTATTTTTTATAATGGTTTTGTGATTTTAAACATTTGGTCATTTCATATGCTGTAAGTTAAGAAAATTAAGCTGTCAAGTAGTGTAGGATATCATAAGTCTTATTTTCTGAAATAATTTATATAGGATCAGACTTAAATATGAAGTTCTTTTTTCTAACAATGAAATATTAATGCTTGGTTTTCGTTAACGAAAGGGATAGCATTTCAGAGTTAAATATATACATTACTTGGTTTTTTTGTTTTTTTGAGACAAGGTTTTACTATGTGGCTCTGATTGTCCTGGATCTTTGTAGATCAAGCTGGCCTGGAATTCAGAGATCCATTTGCCTCTGGAGTGCTGGGATTATAGACATATACCATCATTTCCCTGGAATTGACGATACATGCACACAGTGAACTTGGAAATAGTATATGCTATGTCAACTATTTATTCAAGCTGTGTTTCTTTAACATTGGACTTCCATTGTAACACCCGTATCAAGGCTTGAAATAGGGCTGAGAATGAAGCTAAGCCAAGAGCGCACTTAACATGCATGAAGCTCTGAGTTCCATCCCACACTGCAAACCTGCATGATGGTACAGGTTTGTAATCTGAACACTGGCGAGGTGGATGCAGGAGGGTCAGAATTTCAAGGTTTTTATTGGCTATATACTAGGTTGGAGACCAACCTAGGCTACATAAACTGTGACTCAAAAAAAGGGGAGTAAAACCCAGGGATAGACTGTTTATAATTGAGTGGCAAGCATGTCTCTAACACCGAAAAAACCACACGTCCAAACAGTTGTTGGAAGAGGAAAATATAGCCAGCCAATGATTTAATATTTATTCACGAACGTTATTTTTCAAATCACTTAGAAAGAACTCTTTGATTTCTGGAGACAGGGTTTTAGAAACTAGTCCTGGTTATCCTGGAACTCACTCTGTAGACCAGGCTGGTCTCAAAATCAAGAGATCCTCCTGCCTCTGCCTCCTGAGTGCTAGGATTAAAGGCACGCCTGGCAAGCTAGGAAGAACTCTTTAAAATTATGAGTATTACCTTGTAACGTGTCTTTCTCTGTTCTGCCAGCCAGCCCCCAGATAATGACATAAAGACTTAATAATTTTGAAAGCTCAACTTATAGCTTAGACTAGCTCTTATAACCTAAATTAACCCAGTTTATATGAATCTACGTTCTCTCATGAGGTGTTACCTCCTTTCCATCTTGTACTTCCTGTTTCCTCTCCATATATTGTTTATGTTTCATTAATAAAGCTTGCCTGAAGATCAGTGCAAAGCAGCCACACTAGTCAGCCATACAGGCCAGGCAGTGGTTGCACACACCTTTAATCCCAGCAGCCACACTAGTTAGCCATAGAGGCTGGGAGGTGGTGGTGCACACCTTTAATCCCCGCACTAGAGAGTAATATAAAATGGGAGGTGACAGGTCTCACCCTCAGTCTCTCAATCTGAGGATTCCAGGAGGGCAGGATCTTTCATTTCACTTTGAGGTAGAGGTAAGAGCCAGTGACTGGTTGCTTTGCTTTTCTGATATTCAGGTTGCACCCCAGTATCTGTCTCTAGGTTTTTATTATTCATGCTATATCTCCATATTGTCTTACCTCTTGTGCCTAGATTCTCCTTTCTTTTTCTTTCTCTCCTGGCCTGGTCTTGGCTGACTCGTTTGTTTGTTTGTTTTGTTTATTTATTTTAAAAATTATTACACGCTTTCCCTCTTTTTTATGATTTATTTATTATGCATACAGTGTTCTGCCTGCATGTCTGCCTGCAGGCCAAGAAGAGAACACAAGATCTCATAGGGAGGTGTGAGCCACCATGTGGTTTCTGGGACTCAAACTCAGGACCTTTTGAAGATCAGCCAGTGTTCTTAACCTCCGAGCCATCTCTCCAGCCCCCCGTTCAGCTTTTCATTACACCCAGTCACAACAAATACAACTGTGCACAGTTACAAATAAATATTCCCACAGTGACCTTATAAGTGCTGGCTCGGGGTCTATACCTCCAGTAATTTGAGAGGATGAAACTGGTGGATACAAATTCAAAGCTAGCCTAGAAATAGTTTAGTGACAGTCTGTATAACATTCTTAAGGTTCATAGTTCTACCGAGTACTTGATATACAGAGTGATTCCCTATACCTTTTTTTTGGTTGTGTTTTTGTTTCTTTTAGAGACAGGGTCTTGCTCTGTATAGCTTGGACTGGCCAGGAACTTGCTATTTAGGACAGCGGGTCTTCAACTCAGAGGAGATCTCCCAACTTCTCTTCCTCCCTTATTTCGGGATTAAGAGTGTGCATGCCACTTTGCCTAGTAAATCCTTACATTTTTTTTACTTAGGAATAATTTTATGTTTGTCTGATTAGAGAAGATTCTGCCATTGTGTACTTGGAAATATAGTTTTGCTTAAATTAGTAGGTAACAATGTGTGATACCTCCATGAAATTATTGAATAGTATTTGAGATCCATTCAATATTCTGAATCAGGTTATGATGGAACGAACAGCTCTGATTTTAAAATGTTGGACAACTTTTTTTAGTGATGCTTAAGCGTACTTAAATATGTTGAAATCACTGGTTAGTATAGTTCAAGTTTTTAAGCAGTAAATGGGTCTGAGGAAACATGCAGAGTTGGGGAATTCATATATACCAACTTAAATAGTACAGCGTTCTCTATGAATAGTGCTTTTTGAATTGGATGCCAACCATGAATTGGTCTTTGCTTACTGTATATATGCAGGAGATATGATCTCAAGTAATGGTACTTTAAGATTTTTAGTGATTTCATCTGCACTAGGGGTCAGCAGATTAGAGAAAGGTCAGGTTCATCTGCATGCTTTCTGCTTTTGTAAATGAATTGAAACACTTTGGTTAGTTTTGTTAACATCTGCTTTGCCCTACAGAGTCTAAGGTGACTAGATGTGAACAATGTTCATATTACATCAGGAGTGGATGGCGAGCAAGGCCTAGAATATTTATTACTTGGCCACTGTTTGCTGATTCCTAATCTAAAGTCAGTATGGTAATTGGGGGAATCTTAAAGAAAAGGCTCAGATTATCCAAACTCAACAGTCTGTAAATTACAATGCAAATTAATTAATTTATGTTTCCTTTCCAGTGCTTTTAGAAGGCCTATTGAGCAGATCTGCTCATATCGTAAGCTCCAAGGTTCCTGAGGAATCCAAATTAGGCTCATGATAGTCTTATTTATAAGTCAGTGCAAGACTTAACGAAGCAACGGCTAACGTGATACTGCCAAACGCTATCTTTCGGGTTTCCAAATTTTTTTTTTTTAGTTTTTGTCAGTAGAGGTTTAAACAATTTTTCTTCTGATGTTGCTTCTTCTTAATCTTTAGTGTTAACTTTGCTGTGTTGATGCCTCCATGTCAGTCTTTTTTTTTTGTATTTTGTATGGATATTTTCCATTACCTCCAGATTTATTTATAAAATTGATTTGCCCTGGTGATGAAAACATGTGCTTACCAAAACAGGAGGTTTGGGAATAATAAAAGTCATTAATCGGAGCTAACAAGGAGAAATGACACCTTTTGTTTCTTATTAATGATATGGTTGGTAGGTACACATTTGTTTTCTGAAAATGATGTATGCATGTTTAAATAAGTTGTAATTTTGTATTTTTCTACATGGCTATTCCTCTTTCCTTCTAAATTATTTAATGAGTTAATTTGATTGGCTTGCAATAAAAGGTTTTCCTTTTTTAGAGGATTGGAAAGGAGTCAAACAGCTGACCATTGAGAGGAATGTACTACTATTAGTTTCCATGGCTTTTCATTCTGTGGGAACAGTTGAAGGGATGGTACTGGAAGGTTTGGACTTTGATCTGACTTACAGGTCAGCTAGTCAACAGACTTGAACATATTGATAAGACTCTATAAACAAATGATACAGTGATTGTAATGGTCTTAATGTAATGTTGTATTTGTAACCAGTTTGGCTTTTTTAAAAATTGTTTTATTGAGCTATATATTTTTCTTCACTCAACTCCCTTCCTCTCCCTTCCCCTCCTACCCTCTTCCATGGTACCCATACTTCCAATTAAATAGACAATTTTTTGTTTGTTTTTCTAGACAGGGTTTCTCTGTAGCTTTGAAGCCTATACTAGAACTAGCTCTTGTACATCAGGCTGGCCTCGATCTCACAGAGATCCGCCTGCTTCTGCCTCCTGGTTGCTGGTATCAAAGGCGTGCACCACCACTGCTAGACCAGTTTGGTTTTTTTACGCTTTCACTTATTTAATTGGTTCTTTCTATAAGCAAAAGACTTGTAAATATTAGGGAGGATATACAGTATTTTCAGGAATTGTTTTTATTGTGTACATAACAAAAGAACAGAGTCTAGGTTGTTAATTAGTATGCCACCTGTATCTTGGGGTACATATTGAAACAGACTTGCTGAATTAAATAAAAATACCGCTAGTCTAAGCTTTTGTATATGCTGATGTTATTGAAAATGTTCTTTAAGATTTTGATGATTAGATATATCTGACTGAAAGTATTGGTCGGGGGCAAGAGAGATGTCTCAGCTGTTAAGAGCATTGGCTGCTCTTCTAAATTAGATCTTAATTTTTCGACACCTATATGGTAGGCTACCTGCCCTGCCTGTAACTCAGTATCAGGGGTTCCAATGCCTCTCTTGTGGTCTCCAAGGGCACTGCATACATGTGGTGTACTTGCAGGAAAACATCCAGTAAAACATATTGATCATTTTTATTTAGATAGTTAATTCTTTAATTATGCTAAAATATTGATTTAATAGCTAATTACTTACACGTTTCCACAAATTATATATATACATATATGTGTATACATATATATATACATATATATGTGTATATATACACACACATACATACATACATACATACATACATAGAGAGAGTCTTAGCTGTCCTCAAACTTGGAGACCTGCTTGCTTGTTCCTCCCAAATGTTGGAGTTAAAGGCATGTACCATCGCGCCCAGCATTAAATTACTTTTAAAAATAGAAGATACAAAATTAGCTTTGTTAGAAGAATCACATGGCCAGCCTAATGAACATGGAGTTGTTTGCTCTATGATTCATATATAAAAGTTTTTTCCCCGAACACATCTAATGGAAGTTATTAAATATCTTATTTATATGTTATTCTCCCTCGTATCAAGGTACAACTTGGTGTTTTAGACATGCATATTCTCTCTCGTCCCCCGCTCTCTCATATTCCTGGAGTTTGTCTATAGTATAAATTCTGTATGAACACAGTTTGTATGTTACCTCTGATTGTTCAACCCAGCCTTCTTCTTTTGTTTTTTAGTGCCTACAATTTAGATTCTAAGTTTTAAAATGTTTTTGTTTGCTGTTATGCTGAGTCTTTAGAGGTTAGGGTTTGTTCATTTGTATTATAGTTAGTTAGATGTAACCTGAAAGAATCAAATAGTTCTTTTGTGTTTATGTTCCCTATGTGCACATACCAGTGTTGGCCATAGGGTCTCAAGCTTGTAGCCCTAGTACTCTTATGGTAAGGCAAGAGGATCACAGATTTGAGGCCACTGTGGGGGTATGTACTACATGGGGAGATGTTGTAGATTAAAAGATAGGTAGGATGGGAAGTAGAAAAAGACAAGATCTCCTGAATAAATCTACTGAGTAAATTGGGAGTGTGGGGATCATGGGAGAGGGTAGAAGGGTAGGAAAGGAAGGGAGCATAGAAAAATATATAGCTCAAAAGAAACCCCAATAAATTAAAAAAAGCAAAAAATAAATAAAAGAAAATAAAATTGTTTAAAAAAAGGTAGGTAAGTAAGTAGTTAGGTAGATAATCTGCAATCATAGTTTTAGCTGTACTTTATGAGTCACCGTGCCTTTGTGTATTGTCTCTTAGATTAAGTCCTTTGTAAATTGTTACAAAAACACAGAATGGCACTGAGATAAAGCTACTGGACTCATTGGTTTTCATAATGGAATTACATAATAAATAATTTTTTAAAAAACTGTCAGTCAACTTTTTTTATCTGTGTGCTTGATTTTCAGCATACCTAACTTTTTAATGTGACGATTCTGTTCACCTTACTTGAAGACTGGTTTCCATTACAGAAAGAAAGATTTTTTTCATTTAGGTGGGGAAAATTCCCATTATTTCCTGTGCTAGAGAAATTTTGGTACAGAGTATGTATACAGGGAAGGACCTTTAAGAGGTATAGCTAACGTGTTCTTCCTGGTTTAGAGAAGCATTCTCTCTATTGGAAGAGTTTATTTTCACGGTTTTCTTTAAAATTTTCACTGATAAAATTGGTTTGTTATTCTACTGTGTTGTAGGTGTACTGTATGTCTTTTCATTTGAAATGGTAAGTCTTAATAATTTTTGATTCATCTGGTAAGATCTTTTTAAACAAATATTTACCTTTTTTGAGTAAGTGGAGACGAGAGACAGCATTAGAAAAAAATGGTTGGGCTAAACATGCTTTGGAAATGCTGTTAATATCTGTAACATAATTAATACTTTAATTTAGTAAGTGTTTCAATTAGTAACATTTGAAGAAGCTTGTTACTTCTGCTCTGTGACTTTAGTGTAGAGCCATTTTGCAGGAATTATTTTACTTGGTAATTATATTCTTAAGTGTTTTTAGCTTTAATACTGACAGCATAAAGCTATGTAGTATTACCCAAATGTTAAGAATTCTAAATTCAACTAGATAAATGAGCATTTTAATATTCACTGCTGGCTGGCACTTCAAACCTTGATTTGTAAACATACTCTACTGGTGATATGCTTAAGTTATATTATTGATAATTATACTTGTGTTTTCAAAGACCTTGAATAATTTGAAAGAACAAAGTGTTTTGGTAAGTTTGCTTTTTGTCTTATGTCTTCTGCATTTTAAACTTGTCTTTTGCAACTTCAAATTTGATATAACTGATTTTTTATTTAGTACTTAAAAATCTAAAATTTTAAAATCTGTTACTTTGAGCTACCTACTTAGAAAAAAATGTATTTGTGCTTCTATGAAACTATTGGCATGATTTAAACAGCAAACAGATAAAGATTTTCTCCTTCATGAAGTATATGTATAATTCTTCATAACATTGGACTGTATGCTGCGTTCTTCCATTACTGCCTTTCCATGGGACCAATTTCACATTGTCTCTTGTACAGTTTATGTTTTGTTCTTTAGTTCATCTTTCATAATTTCACCTGGCATCATATCCTTAGTAGTTTGGTATTAAAAAATTAAATTTGAAGAATTATTAAGTATTGCTGATATAGTCTAGCAACCAAAAGCCTCTTTTCAGTGGCACATGTATGTAATCCCAGTAGTTAGGATCAGAAAGGAAGATGAAGATTTTTCATGAACACCCTATCTCAGGAAACAAAACAGATTTTTTTTTCAGTGAATTTGGTATGACAGTTGAAAATTATGTCATGAATATATATCATGTTAAGTGCATTGAAATATTCTCAATGCAATATATGTGTTCATATATTAGTTTATGTAAAATGTGTATTCCCTCTTGTCTGCTGATACCTATTAGATTGATTTTATATGGTTATATGCAATTCAGTCTCAGAAATATACAATGTATTAAAAAATAACTATTTTGCTGCATTTTAAAGCTTAAAAATCTATTATTGAGTGAAAGCTCTTATGTTTTAAGTAATCTCTGTGCTTGTTGTTACTTGAATTTCTGATTGGACAAAGCAATATTTTTATTTTTATGAGTAATAGAATAAACTTGATAATTATTAAAATTTTATTTTGGAGGGTAGGTTTCCTATCCAACTTTTGCTCGTCTCTCTCTCTCTGATTTTCCCTCTTTGCTTTCTTCCTTTTTTTGTTAGATTCTTAAAAGTAGTTTTAAATTCCTAGCCACACTGATGGGAAGGCATGGAGGTTTCCCTCATGCCTCTCTATTGTATCCTTCCACTATCTCCGTACTAGCATGGGATGTTTGGTGAGCACAACTTGCCACATCAATAACAATTATAGCCACTAGTTTAGGGTTCATTCCATGTGTTATGATTATGAGGGTTTTGAAAAATGTATGACTTTTACCATTCTGATATTGGACAGAGTATTTTTGCGTGCGCGCGTGTGCGTGCACGTACACACACGTGTACACACACACACACACACACACACCCCTACCTACCTATACATACACCTTTGCTTTGTTTTTAGTTTTTCCTCCTTATCCTTTACACTTTCTGATCTTTTTAGTGTGCTCATGTTTTGTTGTTCCTCATTTAAGATTTAAAATTTCTCTGGATCTTAAAAATTTAACAGGTCATTTCTTTTTAGTGTTGAGCAATAATTCTTTTCTAGATTTAACATAATTTATTTGAAGAAATTTTTGTTGATTTCAAGGTTTAGCTGCTGTTAACATTAATGGACAGTTTTGTTTGCAACTCCCTTGGCTAAATGCAGGGAGGTGATTTGAATCCTATGGTAAGAGTAAGAGTTGTCACCAGTAGACCTTCTTTCACAGTGTTTATGCTATTTTGCTTTCTCTCCAATAATGACCGATGATTCCTCCAGTTGCTTCTCATCTATACTAACATTTAGTAATGTCACTGATTATTGGACTTTGAATACTTGAATACTTTTTCTCTGTTTCTCATTCTCTTACTATTTGAATCCTTTTGTTGTCCTCCTTTTCCTCCTCTTTTTTTGTCTTTTATAATTTTTGTTTTATGTGTATGAATCTTTTGCCAGCATGTATGTCTGGTGTGCCTGGTGCCTGGGGAGGCCAGAAGAGGGCATTGGATCCCCTATGGATGGTATGAGCCATAGTGGGTCCTGGTAATTAAACCTATGTCCTTGGTAAGAGCAGCCAGTGCTCTTAACAACAGAATCATCTTTCCGGCCTCTTTCTTTTAAATTTTGATTCTATAATGATAATGTGCTAGAATTTCATTTAATAATGATAAACTGAGGACTACTGAGGCTGGAGACATGGCTTAGTAGCTATTAGCATTGGCTTTTCTTCCGGTACACTTGGATTCAGTTCCCAGCACCTACATGGAAGTTCACTACTGTCTGTAACTCCGGTTCCTTTAAGAAAACAAAGCAAAAAAGAAAAAAAAGAGAGAGAGAGGAAAAACAACTCAGGACCACTACCTGTAGTACGAGTATTTTAGAATGCATGTATTCAAATTGAAGGCAGAAAGTCACAGTTATATTTTGGGAGTTTACATTTCGCCGTGTATTTACTCCTTCTCTAATTGTGCATTATATGGAATTTTGGATGTCATTTTCAATGATATAAATTAAAAGTGTTAAACTAGCTAGGGATGATGACTTGAGCCTGTAACCCCTGCACTTGTGAGACTGACGCTGGAAGCTTGATTTAATGGGATTTAATTGATTTAATCTGGGCCAGGCTGAGGCTAGCTTGAAAAGCAAACTGGCGAGAGAAGAGACTGGAGAGTGCCAGGTTTTTCTAGCTTTTCCTATGTTGATTAGGTTGGCAACAGTCAATCTCTGCAAAACCTTTCCTATTTTTGTTTGGTTGATAGCTTACATGATGATAGTTTTTGTGCTATTCTTTGTGCCTAGGAAGAGTATTTTAGCTAACACTTTTGCTTACTGACAATATTTACTGTTTTTTCATGGAAGTTTGACTGGTTAGTACCCTGTTACACAAATTTCCTTACTAAAGCAGAGAAAAGAAATTGTAGGTATGATTGACATTATAAATTTAGGTTTAGAAATATTTATGGATAAGATTGGATCTTGTTAACTATCAGAACTATCTTTTCTTTCTATGTTGCATGTGTTCAAATGTTTAAAAGTGTCGCAAGTTGATCCCTAGACAATTCTTAGAAACTTCTTAAGATTGTTGATTATGGCCATTGAGATTGCATTCAAAGGAAAAAAATACTTAACTTTTGTCCTGCAAATTCTATGATTCCTCTAAATTACATTGTCTTAAGATAAAACACACCAAGCTAGCAATACTCAGCACTCAGTAAGTATTATGGTTCAGTATGTAAAGGGGCTTGCTGTCAAGCCTGGCCCTTGATCCTGGATACTTGATGGAAGAAAAGAACCAGTTTTTTGCAAGTCCTTTGTTTTATAAGTACATACACACTCAATGTATGCAGAGTAATTGTAAAATCCACAAACAACCACACCATTTGAGTATGTGAAATGTATATTTAAAATCATACTTCTGTCTTACATATTAAAGGAAAAGTGGTATTAGGTGCCAATAGCAACATATTTACCATGCTTTGGGAATAGACTAATATATGTTGGTGTAGACTTTTTTTTCTACTTTATATGTTTTTATAGGTAGGAAGGATGATTAGAACTTTAAAGAATTCTCTTCGCGGGGGAGAGGACTGTAAAGATGGCCCAGTTGTTAGGAGCACTGTCTGCTCTTTCAGAGCTCTTGAGTTCAATTCCCAGCAACCACATGGTGGCTCAAAGCCATCTGTAGTGAGATCTGGTGTCCTCTTCTGGCTTGCAGGCATACATGCAGACTGAACACTGAAAGCATAATAATAAAAATAAAGTTCTCTTGGGTCTAGGGAGATGGGCTAACATTTAAGAGTATGAGTTACTCTTCCAATGGACCAGAGTTTGATTCCTGGCACCCATGTCAGGTGACTCAGAACCACCTGTAACTCACACTCATGTGATATATACATGGTAAAAGATAAAATAGGAGCTTAAGAGATGGCTGAGCAATTAAGAGCATTGACAGCTCCCGGAGAGTACCAGGTGTTGATTCTCAGTACCCACGTGGTGGTTCACAATTGTCTGTAACTCCAGTTTCAGTTCATCTTATGCCCCTTTATGACCTCTGCAGGTACCAGGCAAGCTAGTAGTGCATAGATATTTATGTAGGAAACACACTTCTCTCTGGATAAAATAGTAATAAATAAATATCTACTCTCAAAAGAAAGTTTTTTTAAAGCTAGATTAGTGGCATATGCCTGTACTGCATCACTCAAGAATTGAAGGTATGAGTGTCTGGAATTCATGACCAGCCTCGGCTACTTAGTAAGGTCCAGTTCAGCTCTTCTAAATGAGACCTTATTTCAAAACAAAGATATACAGCAACAAAGCAGTGGGTTATTAATCTTTATGACGTCTAGGTCCCTTTATACTAATTAAAATTTACTCAAGACTTGAGGAGTTTTTTAGTTTTATTTGTAGTTGCCATTTTACAAATTACAGCAATGATTTAGAACATGTTGCAGTTGTAGAGATGAATGGTCCAGTGCTTAGTTGCTGCTCTTCCCAAGGCCCCATGCTTGACTCCCAGCACCCTTATCAGGTGGCTCACAGCCACCCATAACATCCTTTTCTGACTTCTGTGGGCATGCACACACATGACACACAAAGAGATAGTATAGAGTAAATTAAAAATTTTACATGGCTACTTAAGGAATGGAGTCTTATTTCCACTCTGTCTTTAATGTTGAATAACTCTGTAAAGTGTAGAGTAAATGGTAAATTTGTAAATTTGTTTAATGTTCTGACATATCAAATAGTTATCTTCCCATGCTTGCTTTTGTATTTCATGAATTGCAAAACTATCCATGAAGTCAAATGTGCTTATATATACCTTTATTCCTAGCAGCTGGCCAGCGCTATACAGGGAGACTTTTATTTTCTCCCTGCCACCTACCCCTTCCCCCACCAGCAAAAAACCAAACAAAACAAAACGAATTTCTTACATGGATAATACTTTGATGGCAGTATCTTAGAAATGCTTTTGAACTAAAGCCTGTTGGTCTGCCTTGAACTTGGAGTAGAACTTTCCGCCATGAAAAAAAAAATATAGGCATCATGTAAAAAATTATAGGTCTTTTAAGCAAATCATCTAATTTTTACTCTCTTTTACACAGAAACTTTATTTCTCAATATGTCAGCAATCAGATGTTGAAGTTAGGTAAAAATGTTACTTTGTGTTCAAAGTGGTTTGTTTATTGTGTGACACAATCACAGAAACTATTTTTGAAATAATCATACTCTTTTTTATATATTTATTTATTTATTACATATACAATATTGTCTGTGTATATGCCTGCAGGCCAGAAGAGGGCACCAGACCTCATTACAGATGGTTGTGAGCCACCATGTGGTTGTTGCTGGGAATTGAACTCAGGACCTTTGGAAGAGCAGGCAATACTCTTAATCTCTGAGCCATCTCTCCAGCCCCAATCATACTCTTTTATAATGTAGCAGAAGGCTGTCTGTGTGTTCTGTTCAGTTATACAGGGTAGTAATAAAGTCTATGATGGGTTTAATAAAGTTAGTTGATTTTTTTTTTTGCTGCTTCATTTAGATCTTCATAATCATACTTTAAGTTAGATGTATGTCATTAATACAGTAGTTATGAGTACACAGTGGGCTCAATTCCCCTGATTGTGTTGAAACACCAGGATTTTCTTATAACCATAGTTTTTGCCATATTGGAACGTCATAAATGTTGATATTGTGAAAATGCTTGATAAAATTCAGTATTATAAATTTAGTATTAGAACTTTCAATGTTAATGTTACTTTGTATGTTTTCTGAATGGGTACTTTTTGAAAGTACTTTTCTGCTACCGTGGGATTACTTCTTTCAGTACTTGGCTTTGGAAAACAGTTGTACTTTGCTTCTTATTTTGTCATCTGTTAATTTATAATTCTTTTATGGAAAGACAATGTCTTACAGTTTAAGTTAATTTTAGTTAGGGTTTTTACTGTTGGGATTATTGAATGGCGGCATCTTGTAATAGCAAAATTTTAAGAATTCTGTTAGCAGAATTTTATGACAAATCTGTCATTTTCATAAAATTTTTTTGTATTTTTTTTGTATTTGCCTTTGTATTGCCTTGAGCAAGTTATTTACTAGCTCTGTATCTGTTATATCTTCTGCTACAATTCAATGGTTGTAGAAATAGCCCTGGGAGTGGCTCAGTTGGTAAGTGCATGCTCTCCAAGCACAAGACCACAGAACCCATCTACAAAGCCAGGCGTTGCAGTCATAAATAGTTATGTAAGCCTGTAATTCCAACCTTGGTGTCTGTGTACATGATGAACATTGGGGCTCAGTTTCTGAGACTCCAAACCTCTCACACTTGATGAACTTGAGGTTCAGTGAGAGATTCTGCCTCAAAATAAAACGCTGGGCCTAGTGCTATGGTGTGTGCTTTTAATCCCAGGCATTCAGGAGGCAGACTGATTCCTAGAAGGTTGAGGCCAGCTAAGGTTACATAGTAAGTTCCAGGCCAGCCAGGGTTTCAAAAAAAACAGTGGTGGAAGGCTTTGCATGATGTCGTGCACTGTTGATCTCAGCATTCAGGAGACAGGTAGTTGGCATTTTTGTGAGTCTGAGGCCAGTCTCTTCTAATCGCAAATTCTAGGACAACCAGGTTCACACAGTGAAACTCTGTCTTTTCCTCACCCCCAAATTAAAAAAAAAAAAAAAAAGATGGAAAGGAATCAAGAAAGCACACCAGTTGGGTCTTGATGTGCCATTTGAACATTGCATATGATACACATGTATACACACACAAAGATCATTCTGCCTGATAGGGTTGAATCTATTTTAAAACTTGAGTTTTCATTGTAGTTTTATTTTATTGCATGAAAATCTTGAAGATTTCCGTGTGTGTGTGTGTGTGTGTGTGTGTGTGTGTGCGCGTGCGCGCGCGCGCGTGCGCGTGCGTGCGCATGTGCGCCTCTGCCTGCCTACATGAATTAATGTGCACCACACATGTGCAGGTGCCTACAGGGACCAGATGAGGCTTCCAGTTTTCCTAAAATTAGAATTACTAACAGTGTGAGCCATCCATTTGTATGCTCTTTAACTGCTGAGTCATCTCTCTATACCTCATGAATTTAAAGATTTTTTTCTTTTTAAATTTATGTGTATATATGTGTGCCATATATATATAGGTACCTTGGAGACCAGAAAGGAGCACCAGATCCCTTGCTGCTTAAGTTAGAGATGGTTATGAGCTACCTGATTTGGGTGCTGGAAACTGAACTTAGGTCATTAGAAGAGTAGCAATTGCTCTTAACATTGGACCATTTTTCTAGTCACCATTAAAAGACTGTTGAGATGTTGATTACGGTTTTTCAATTTACACTATAATGAATACTTAGGACAAAGTTAAAACATCACTAATATCTAAGAAAATGTTAACTTTTATCTGTTTTAAAATACATTAAAAGCTATTCATGCCTGAGGCTATTGCTCAGTTCTTGCTTATCCTACTTGAGACCCTGAATTTCATCTCCAACATTATTAAAAGAAATTTTTTATAGGAGAAGGGTCTCTTGCGTTTTGGGTTAGCACACAGTTGTCAGTTCTTTAGGTTGGTGTGAATAGACAGTACCCTGAGTCTCACTTCAGGTTATTATGCTACTGTGCTGTTGTATTTCAGTAGAGGTTTGTGACAATAGATTTGGAACATAACAGTCTCCTGAAGCCACGAGAAGGAAACTTAACTAATAAATACTTAACGTGTTTAAAGTTTTTTCTGTATAACATCTGATTGGTCATCATTTTGATCTTATGATCTTGCGTTTTTCATTTTTGAGACAGAATTTCACATAGACGTGACTCACCTGCACCTCACAGATAGATACCTTTCTCCCTCTGCCTTATGAGAGTGCTGGGTCAAAAGGCATGTTCTACATGTCCAGCCTTACTTATTCTTGCCTTTTCATATGTTAGTGATAGTATCTGTTAACACATAAATTTTATGAGAAGAAAAACCATATTTCTTAGGAAGTTGTATTTATATTTTCTAAATAATATGGTAAAACATTCCTTTTGGCTGTATTGTAGCTTTGTTCATTTCACATTGCTTTATTAAAATATTTATTTCTTAGATTCTAGGCGGGCAGGACTTTTCCCTCCTCATACCTGTGCTAGGGGATCGTACCTCGGACTCTGTTTGGTAGAAAGGTGTTCTGCTACTGAGTGCTACACCCTATCACTCTGGGATGTCTTTAAAGAGGTTACTTACTACTTAATGCCATTTATTTTTCCATTATAGCATTTTAGACCCTTGATTTTATATGCTGTTTTCTCCAGTATTATATCATCATTAAGCATTTAGGTTTAACAACAGTTACTTTTCCCAAGAATAATTGTTCATTCAGCCATGGATTGAATTGAAACACTCATTGATACTTTTGTGCCAGAGTACTTTTCATGGTTTCAGCATTTAATATTTTGGTTAAAGTGGTGTTGCAATTTTATTGTTACTGATTAATTTCACTGGCTTAATTTTGAAGTAACTGGTAGTAAATAATTCTTATGAAGTAGCTATGTAATGAAGTTTCAAATGTTAATTTATATGACCTGACTCTTGTGTTATAATTCTACAATGCATCATTTCAGAACTTGGAAAATGAGAAAACAGTTTATTCATGTTTTAAATAAAACCAGTGCTTTATTTAAAGGAAAGCAATATTACATAAATCTCTTTATAACTGCTAGTATAGACTGAAGACTTAGGGTGTATATATAGACCAGAGGTGGAATAATGCCTGACTAATTGAATAAAAACTCATGGATCTTTCATAAGTTTTATATAATAAAAACTGCCTATAACCTAAAGAATTTTGTAACCTGGAAGTTAAATATAATTGGCGTTATTCATGCTAGGTGTTTCTTTGATGAAAGTTTCTTTGGAGTGACAGCATTAAAATGCTAGCAGATTTTATGTAGTCTGGTTCATTGTAACCTGGTCTTCCTGTATCAAGTGATATTCTAAGCACTTAATGCTTATTAAGCCTTGGATGCTTGGAGTTTTTCTGTTGTTTTGTTTTTTTTGTTTTTTTGTTTTTTTTTTTTTTTTTTTTTTTTTTTTTTTTTTTTTTTTTTTTTACTTTTCCCTTTTGTTTCCTCTTTTCTAGTAGTCTTGTTAAGTAAATAATGTTGGAAAATTTCAGAATTTTTTATGGAAAGTGATATCCCAACTCACTCTTTTCTGTTTGATTTAGATGGGAATGTTCAAGTCATAAGATCGATAGGTTGACTCTGACAACTATGTTTACTTACAGAGAGAACAGGAAAATGAGAATGGGTGATATGGGTCCCCCGAGGAGCAATAAACATGGGAGGTAGGGATTTGAAGCAAAAGACTGATGTAATTTAACTTACTTGTAATTCTTTTGGGACTATATGCTGTTCATGGTATTTGTATGCTGAGAACCTGAAACATGGAACCAATTATGAAGGGTGATATTTCTTATATTTAATAAATGGATTAAAAAGTGTCTAGGAAGAATATTTTATAGCTGAAAAATACAATTTGATATATTCCATGAAAGAAGCCTCTACACTAGGTTTGATGCAGGGTGCAACAGTCCTAACCATTTTGCTTACATACAATGCTATCATATTGTACAAACCAATGCCATTTTCCCTTGGAAATTGACAGTTTCTAAGTTGTATTTTCAGTTGATTTTAGAGGTTCCTATTTTAAATTTGTACTTTTGTTTGAGACTGAACCTTTTTATTTAGTTTACAAAATGTTTTAAATGTTTTTCTTGGCTACAGTATTTCTTCACAGTCTTCTATGGCTTGTTGAGGAAATAAGATGCCTTACATGTCTTTAGAGGAGTTGCAAAATTGTTAAGAAAGTAGTGATATTAAAATTTTCACTAAGGTGTAGCTGTCAGAAATAGTATCATAATAAAGGCAAGGGAAAAGTGTATAGATATCATGACTCTTATTAGTAAAACTTAAAATTTCAAGTGGTATACTTTAATCATTGGCCAATGAATTACATTTTACATAATTTCTATATTAAATTGTCCCATAGAAGCATCATGAAATTGAAACTTGTATAATTCATATGTGCATGCTGTTTTAACAATTATACTATCAACATATAATGCATTACCAACTAATATATCCTTAAGATTTATAGCATATGAGATAAAACTTAAATAAGGAATTGTATCAATATTTTCTGAAGTTAGCCATGAAAAAAAATACTTGTAATTTCTAGTTCTTTTACTCTTAGTCAGATAATCTAGGATATCTAGATTATCTAGTTTATTACTGTCCTTTTTGGTCACTTTCTTGGCCTTCAGCATGTGACTTAGCAACTATGGTATGCAAAGGAAGCATGAAACGTGGCGTTGCCCCATGAATCTATCTATGCAGTTAGTGTGTGGACACGTGGAATCATTAGCATAACGGGATTTCTGAGTTGAAGCTTTGTATACAATAGTGATATGACTCAGTTATTTTTTTCATAGTAAATTATGGGTAATGCATAAGGTAATAAATGGCATTTTTTAAGAAGAGTAAGAAGTTTATGAAGTTCAATTTCAAAGAATTATTGTCATTTACCTCAGAATCAAACTTTAACTTGTGAAATTTTAAGCATTTTTTGGTAGCGCAGAGAGATCTGAAAACATTCTTTTGCTTAACACCTTTATGATAGAATACCCTTTTATATTACTTTAATTCAGAAAAAATACAGAAATTTTGCAACATTTATTAGGAAATCATAATATGCCTTTTAGGCACTTAACTCTCCTAAAGTTTGGTTTATTTCTTTAATCTTCAGTCAGTGTTAGACTTGATGGTTTATTGCAGTTCCCATCTTGTTGAATTGTTGAGTTGTTAAAACTGTCATAGTACAATCAAGTTTCATAAATGGGCTAGGGTTGTAGCTCAGTGTTGTGCTCAAGGCCCTGTATTTGCACCACACAAATCCTATTGCTGTTGATAGTGTGGCATCATCATTTTTGCTGTATTACAAGTGGACATACCAAATAATGCCAACATTCTTAGGTTTGTACAGGTAGGAGATACAAGACTGAAAATAGGTCCACGTCACTGATAGCTGGGAGTATTACTTTACATGTTCCGACTTGTATCATTAACTGTCTGAACTCTCATAATACTAATAAAAAGAAGGGAGCTGGCCGTGGGGTCTCATACCTATAATTCTGGCATCAAAGAGGCTGAGGCAGGAGTATGTGACAACAAAACCCCTAGGCTACACACAAGACTTTGTCACCCATCTACCCTCCCTTTTAAAAAAAATGAGGGGAAAACAAAGGCCTTTAACCTGTTCTTTTCAGGAAAAATTGAACTAGAGGGCTTGTAGATGTTGCCATCTGCCTTTCTTTTCTGTTATATGCATGTTTGTAACCATAATGAGGAAGTAGAAATTGGTTAACTTTAATTGTTGATTAATTAGAAAGAATATGTTGGGATTAAGGAACTTGTTGCCTTTGAAATTGGTTGTTTCTTGGATTAGAGTTCAAAGAGCAATAGCATGTGACACCATGGATTGGCAAGGAGTGTGACTTCCTTCTTTCTCCTGCTCCTTAGTCTTGACACTGCAGTGTTCAGCTGCTTTAGGTACTGTGCCATGGACTTACTGTGTTCTTAAGAAAGTCAGTTCTGAATATCTGAAAACTGGCTATGTATTGAAATAGTAGAAGAAAAACCTTGATTTTGGCATTAGTTTTTAGTTTTGGAGTTTTAAGATTTAAAAAAAAAATCATCCCTTAAAATGTTTTATTTCAGACTACCATACGTGTTGGAGTACAGCTCAGACAGTATTGTAATATAACTCAGGTGGATATCTTAATGACCAAATTAGAAGTCTGATTATGCCTCTTTTCAGAATTTCACTTTTTAGAAGTACTGCCTAATCATTTTGTCTGTTTGGATGTTTTAAAACCTGGTTTGGGCCAGAGAGTAAGATTTTTTGTTTATTATTTTAATATAAAATTGAAAAACCATTTTTTGGTTAAGTTTTAACAATTTTGTAAAAGCCAAGGATTTTTTTTATAGCTAATATTGTGTAATTCCCTGGACTAATTTTCCTTCTTAAGATTCATTGTTTGAAATGCTAATATTTTAGCTGTATTTGGTTTTTGAGTACCAACACTATTTATTAAGGCTGGTGGAATGTAAAATTATTAAGAGTCATTTTTTTAATTAAACTACACTTAATAGTTCTGATTTTTGAAACTTTGTTGCATATCTTAGTCTCAATTGCTCTAAAAAATTGACATTGGCTTTACTTATTTCTTATAGGTTTGTTTTAATAAAGAAAATTTTACTGTGTATATGATGCTGTATTGTTGATGGTTTAGTGTTCCATTCTCAAGGAAGGGAAAATTATTTTTATGATAGTTTTGTTTTTATGAGTTATAAAGTTGTTAATGTTCACTAAACTAAGATAGGACAGCTCTAAGTGTAGATTGTTTTGCATAGATGCATTTAGCCCAGCACCTGCTGGTACCCAAGGGCCTCCTCCAATGATGGGTATGAATATGAACAACAGAGGAACTATACCTGGCCCACCAATGGGCCCTGGTCCTGCCATGGACCAGAAGGAGCTGCAAATATGGGAACTCCAATGATACCCGATAATGGCACAGTGGTAACGTATCACTAAAATTACTTTTGATTTCATTTTATAACTAAACATTTTTCTACCCCAAAGGTAACTTCACACTTACTATAACCAGACATCATTGCTTTTGGCAGTACAGGTGTACAGCCAACGAAGAGAAAGCAACTTTGTTAAACTTTTGTTTATTTGAGACAGTTTACGTGGCCAGATGCTATGTTAGTATTGTCATCACTACTTACTTTGCTACCTCAGTATAGAATATAGTTGCCACTGCAGTTGTTCTTCAGTACTTTTTAAATTGACATCCGCCTTTGACTGTATGAATGTAATGCTAAGAGTTTATATTGTGCTTTTTCTATGTAGACTATTTACCTTTGGAAACAAAACTACTATGTATGAAATGACAGATTTTAGTTTTATGAAAACATAATGGAATTTATTTCAGACCATTTTTCTTCACTGGAAAATAGTTAACACTAAAACTTTATTTTTCTAAAGCTTTCTAAAGGTACACTGTTATCTTCTTTTCATAAAAGTATTAATTGCTTTTATTAGTAAACTAAAAATACAGATGTTTTTTGGTCTTGATCCAAGAGTGTGAAGATATCTTTGTATGGGTAAAACATGAAAATTGATTTCTCAGATATAATTTCTGTCATCTTTGCATACCAATTAGCAGGAAAGGTGCCTCTTACCGTTTCTGAGGCTTTCTGGTAGGAAAATGTTTCCTCATATAATGCCTGTTGATAGTTGTTCTGAAAAATAAAATTGGTGACTAGATTTCAAAAAGGGTGTTTGGTGTTTGGATTACCAAAGCAAAAGTTAGAGTTCCATTGGTGGCTAAGAAGGAAGATGCACTAGCATTTAACTTAGACATGCCATCATTCTACTTCTGTGGTGATCAGAAGGGACTAAAAGGGAATACATTGTGCATTGCAGAAATGAAGCATGCAGTGGTTTTCTTGATATCATTTTAAAATTTATTGTACAAGGAGGTAAAAAAAAAGCAGGGTCATAGTATCTAGGACAGACAGATGGCACATAAAGCAGTTGATGCATTTAGGAGAGGCAGCATTTTTGCAATGTAACTCCTGAAACTTGAAGTATGTTGGTTAAATTTCTCTTTAGTATTTAATCGTTAGCAATAACATAGACATAACCGACCTATATTCCTACACATTACTTAAAATTGTAAATTTAATTTAAATGTCATCTTTGGTGGTTGTTTTCTTTCTTTTTTTTTTTTAGACAAAATTCTGTTCATCACCTGAGATTAACTATTATAAATTTTCACGGACTAAATGATTCAGATGTTTAATGTGTTCTTAATAATTTGTTATTTAAACAGTTCTTGAAACTTAATCTTATTTCCTTAATACTAGTCTTTAAAGGAAAGTACTTCATATGTCTCCATATTAAGTCCCAGTTTTTTCTGATGTTCATGTTAATGCTTTGTGTTTTAAAAGCATTGATTTTCAATTTTATAGTGTTTACTTTTAAAATAGTATGATGCTGCTCCTCAGTTTTACATCTCTGATTTCTTTTTAAAAAGTATCTTTCTTGCCAGGACAGATGGCACATATTTATATTATAGTCCCAGCACCTGGGAGGTAAAGGTGGAGGCAGAATCATGAGTTAGAGGCCAGCCTGGGCTACAAACAGATACTCCATCTTAGAGCAAAAATGATAATATATATATATATTTTTTTTACATCATAGTTTCATGTAGCATAAACTTTTTAAAAAGGGATCAGAGCAGTGTGATTGGGCATAAGGAGGCATTTGCTTATGTCAGAATCAGTTCTTTTCACCAAATGGGGCATAGCTTAGCAACTTGTAAATCTTCAGATGCTGCTTATTATTATTTATTTTTTAAAAACAGGAACTAATTAAAATTGCTCCTTTCTTCCTTCTATGTTTGATCCTGACTCTGCTGGACTTTCTGCTGAACTTCCTGACATCACCCACTTGGGATTTTGCCAATTTTTCTTGTCACTTATATTTGGCGTGTTCCAAATGGACTTTACTATATGTCATTATAGCACAATGATAGGTTTCCTCAAGGACCCTCCATCCCAGATGGGTTCGCCTATGGGAAATAGAACAGGTTCTGAAACTCCACAGGCACCAATGAGTGGTGTAGGTCCTGTGAGTGGAGGTCCTGGTAGTTTTGGTAGAGGAAGTCAAGGGGGCAACTTTGAAGGCCCTAATAAGCGTCGGAGATACTAAATATTCTTTCATTCCCGGCTGTTTAGAAAAAACACTTTCAATGGTATGCCTTCACACGTTATCTGTTACCTGGAAAAAAAATGGTTTTATTGTTAACATACGTAGATTGAATTTTTTCTTTTGTAAAGCTTGAGGTGTTTTTTTTTTTGTTTTTTTTTTTTTTTATAAGCTTTGTAGATTAGGTTAGTGATAAAGATGCCCATCATTGTGAATGTTGAAATGTGTTGTGATCATAGCTAAGAATAACTATGCCACATTATCATTAAATCTATGTTAGTTACTTAATATCAATAAAGAGAATGATTTTGCCTATTTAAAAATGTTCTTAGTGGTATTCCCTCATGACTTTATAAAACTTGCTGTGGTTGCTTTAGCTAATCCTTTTTAAAAGTGGAAATGATTTGCTTTTTTGTTTGTTCCAATAACCCCGAAGTCAGACTGTTAGTGAAAGCTGATGTCAGTGGGGATCAATAGTGTAGTGTTGTAGTGTATCTGTGGGTGGGAGGCATGGGGGCTTCAGATTGTATAAACCATCCAACTGTGTAAAATTAGGGAAGTTGTTGCTTACATTTCATATAGATTCTGACTATTCATATATTCTGAGAAAGGTTATTAAGGATCTCTTTGTTTTGTGCTGATTTTTCCAAATAAATCTTTTGAATCTTGAACAAAAATGTTTGAAGGTAAATCTCTCTTGATTATAAAATAATTCCTGGTTTTAATCTTGTGCCATCATTTATTTAGTATCAGCACCTATATTTCCCCTATTGTCACTTGAACGAGTTAGTGTTAACCTTTAAACTGACCAGTCAACCACAAACAGACACCATCACTAGAATGTCAGTGAAAGTGGGGTTTCTCTTATTCTCCAACAGTTAGCTTAGCCACTGAAGCATTTCTTCTTGTTTTCTAGAAGTATTTTAAAAGGTAGCGTGACTCTGCTGTGTTGGAAATACTTCCTTGTGTTAATCCTGCCCAGTAATCCTGTCTGATGTTAGTACTGTTCAAATGCTGGTTCATGTTCCCTCCCACCTTTGGTAGGCTCAGTAGCATCTGAGTAGATTCTTCTAGGAAAGTCCATTTTTGAATTTTCATTTTCAGTACTTGGGAGAAACTGATGCCATATTGTTGTTTTCATTCCATAGTATTTAAATTTTCATATATACATGTAGATTCTCATATTTAACATATCCAGTTGACCAGCTAATGATCATAGCTGTTTTTTCACACATAAAATTTCTGTGTATTCGTATGTTGTCCATTTACAGAACACCTGTCTGCAGAGTAGCATGCTCTGGAGTAGGTGGTATTTATGTAATAGTTCCTGCCTCCTTTTGATGGAAGGTATGTCATGGAAAGATGACTTCAGTCAATCTAAATCTTACATAAAAGCAATTGGTTGTAAAGCATGACTAAGATGTAACCTTTTGTACCAAATAATATTTCATTTTGTTGTTTCGTGTTTTTATTCTTTTCAGACACAGCAGAGGGGTATTTTCTAAATGCTTGGAATATTCAGAAGTTTTGTGTTTAGCAATTATTTGAAAATAATAAATTTGAGATTGTAAAATAATAGCCACTCTAATTTCCATTACAGTTTTCATAAGTATAAGGTGATAGGAAGTGGAACTTGTTTTAACTTCTATCATTAATTTGGGAATTAATGAGTTCTTAATTGCAATTTTAATTGATTTGTTTTAATATTTTAACTGTCTGATACTATCTCTCCTCCAGTATTTGATTTAATTCTGAGTTAAATTCCAAGATGCTTAATCATTTGTTGTTAATAACCAAGCTGCCTTTGTCCAAGGCTGTGAAATTGTGTAATTTATTGAAGAACATTTGAGTGGTCCTAGTCTCCTGAGAGAACTTAGTGTTCAGGCTCAACTGTAGCTCCAAGAAAAGTCTACACAGACTTCCTTTCCTACATCAAGAAAACCCTGTTCCAGTACTTAGAAGGTTCCCCAGAAGAGTCAGCCTCTGAGTGACAGTCAAGTGGAACAACCCATGAACTCCTTGTTACCCAGTTGTCAGTGCTTTTGGTGTCACTGCTGTCTCATTCCATTTGCCTCATTAATTAGCATACCACTGGTGATTTGCTTAAAGCTGGTAGGAAAAATACAGTATAGAAAATAGTTTCAACTTTCTGATTTAGTGTGAAGTTGTCATGTATGCTATCATAATTCTTTCAGTAAAAGTTAACATAATATTATTTTAATCTTAGAATACTACAGTCTTATTTTTTTGTCTTGAAATAATCAAGTTTAAGGTCTTGCAGAGTTCAGGATGCGTATGCTAATTGTAGTTCGTATAAAATAAAGGAACATCCAATTTTATCATTGTTTTGGAATTTCTTGCTTTTATTTTGTAAGTAAACACAATTTTCTTGACAGATGATATTTTTTTTTAAAAAAGCTTGGATTATCTGTATTTTGTAAATATTATTTTTTGATGTTTTTGGGTATTTCTATAATCTATCTCAGCACCAAACATTCAGTAAAATACCAATTTTTTTTTTTTAGATATCAGTGTATTTGGGGCATTATGTTAGCTGTGATTGGTATTTACTAGCAATACGATATATGGACAGGGGCCAGGCTTTGTTTGGCTCTTGTTTCTCAAACACTAAATTGTAGCTTAAAGTTTATTCTGAAATATCTTTGAATACTAGAGTAACTTATTTTTATTTGATTGTAAGTTTTATATAAAAGTATCACTGTGAGTGACTAATAATACGAAGCTAAATTGACAGTTACAGTGTAGATTTTAAACGAGGAAAAGGATGCAACTGTGTTATCAAACGGATGAGATTTTGTGAAGAAATATGATCAGATGTATGGTCGAAGCTTTAAAGGTACTGAAATGCAGTGTCAGATGACACTAGCCCAAAATCAAAACTCTTTATCCTTTGTTTACCATTCTAGAGCCGGCGGACCTGGGCATTTGAGCTGATAAATGAGGGGAACTAAAGTCTCATGCAATAGCCATTGTCAGAGGATCAGACAGTTTGTATCTGAGGGTTAAGAGGATCACATGATTAAAGTGTCCTGTCACAAGTAGCTTGCGGCAGACAAGCTCCACATGACAGAAATACGGTTTTTCCATAGAGGTCACAAGACTCTTGTTTCTTTTTTTTTTTCTTCTTCTTCCTCACAAGCACTCAGAATTCTTCTCACAACTCCATTTAGACTGTTTTGCAGCTGCTTACGAGACCAGTTGGAATACAGTAAACTCTTCTGTCGATGCAGATATGTGGGGTGTGTCTTTTAGGGTAAATGGAGAAGGCTTCCTGAAGAATCAAGTGGTGGTTAAATGTCCTCTGGATACTAATTCATTAGGGCTTCTTTGGTAGTAAAATGTAATCTTAAGACTGGCAGATGGCTCACTGGATAAATGCACTTGCTACCAAGCCTCACGGCTTAAGTTCCAGCCCGAGAATCCACATGGTGGAAGGAGAGAAACATCTGGCACGTTGTCTCTAACTGCATGTGCCACACACATGCGGGTTCATAAGATGTAACCCCCAAACCCTCTCCAAAGGGGGAAAAAAAACCTTTAAAAATTAATAAAATTCATAACCACCAAAGTCCTGTCAAGTATCATCCTTTCCCTCAGGAAGCTGAGACAGGAGGACTGCTTCAAGTTAAAGGCTAGTTTGGACTTTATTGCTTGTGCCAGGCTCTGTGGTCAGGGTTTCAGTGTTGCTCTCATTAGGTGGATGCTTGAGCCAGCTGAGGCACTGGGTTCATTTTCCAGTTCCACTGATGAAAAAGGGAAACAAGTCTCAAGAGAAAACAGTGTGTATTTTTTTGTTTCCCTGTGTTTTACCTTCTACATAGACATTTGTAGGTAAGATTTTCTTTCGTTGTATCGTGGTGGGAAATAAATGGATGTAGCTAAGATTTTATATGCATCTTTTGAAAAGACCAACGTTTTTAAGGCCACCGTCGTGCAGTATGTTAATTTGTATATATCAAATCAAAATATATCTCATTATGAAATTATTTTAATGTTTGTAGAAATTTAAAGGTTATCCTTTTGTTTAAGTATCAAATGCACTGTGTTCTTGTCATAAGCAGTATGTTTTTTGTGGTGGGGTGATTTCTTGATTACTGAATAATAAAGCTTTAGTTGGACTGTGGTGGTTTACACATTTTATCCCAGGGAGGCAGATGCAGGTGGATGAGTTTAAGGCCTGCCTGGTCCACAGAGGAAGTTCCAGAACACGCCAGGACTATACAGAGACCTGTTTGAAAACAAACAAATAAATAAAATAAAACTTTAAAACATTGAAGACACTTAAAATTCCTGTGACTGCTACCATTTTGTTGTTTTTATAAAACTGTCTAGATTATGACCAACTCTAAAGTTCCTTTTCATTGTTGTTTGTTTACATGATGAAGTTTAAGCCTTATTTTCTCTCTTGTTTTCCTTTGAAGAACAGAAATAACTTGTTATTTCCAGGTCTGAGTTACCGAAAATTTCAATGTAGCAAGTATTCAGATACATACACATGTTCAAAAACGATTCCTTCAGACATTAAGACTTGAAAATAACCATTGATACTACTTACTATTTCGCTCTTTTCAAGAGCATCATTGCTTGTCACTTAAAAAAAGGCTAACGGCAGAGTTGCTCGTTTTCAGTGTGTGTTTTCTGTTTTAAAAAAACAACTACCAGGGGTTGGGAAGATGGATCAGTTGTTAAGAACACTGATTTATAGCGAGGACCTGGGATTGATTCTCAGCATCCACATGGCCAGTCATAACTACCCTTATTAACTCTAGTTCCAAGAATCCAGTGTCCTCTTACAGCCTCTGCAGTCACTAGGTGTACACGGTACACAGACATCCATGCAGGCAGAACACTCACACTCATAAAAGAAGATAAAACAAACAGGTCTCTCACAGAGGCTGCTCAGTATTTGCAGTGGCACTTAATCCTGTGGTATAGAAACTTCCTACCCTCAGTTCCCTCTGAGGGACTTCTGATCTTAAATTAAGATTAGGATTAGTAGAGTTGGGTAGAATTAAGCGCAAGCATACTTAATTTTGAATACATTGTTCCCATATTTTAAAGTTCAGTCAGTAGGTAATGTCTGGGGACCCTTTCTTAAATGCTGTGTATAAGCAGTTTGACAGTGTGGAAGACTTCAGCATTGGTAATTTACCAAATCTTTTTGGCTTATGTTGTAAAGACAGTCACATTAAATTTAATTTATATATTGAGCACATCATTTAAGGTAAATAATACGTTAGCGTGAAAACTTCAGAAGCCACTTTTACTCGATACGTTCCATGCTTTTTTTTCTTACTGGGTCTTTGAAATAATTCTGTGTTCTAGCTTCCACTGGCTAAATGAGATTTTGCATGTTTCTGGGTTTTCAAAGAACTGTGTAAGTCTTATGGTCTATTACCTTTGCTGTATTTGACTATGGGTTACCTACATTACAAGTTACATAATCTCATGCAATAAATATATATAAAACATTGCATGTATTTTTGACAGCATAATTAGAGTTCATTTTTTTGAGTATTTTCAATTACTATATAATTATTTCACCCAATTTCTTAGATTTAAATGTTACCCGATATGTTTATGAATGAATGAGAAACATTAACTGAATCTTAAATCAGTCTGTAATTGTTAGTAATTTCTGAACTTTTTGGTGTTAGCAATATCAAAAATTTCTCCAGAATTTACTTTAAACCTCTGTTAATTCATTTCAACTGGTTAGAAAATTTTGCACTTATCTGAATTTGAATATGTTATATATTATTTTAATTTTGGACCCATTAATTTAGCAGAATGAAAATGATCATTGAAATATTGTCTACAAATAATGGTCTTCTTAGCCAAACAGTTTCTGCACAATGGGGTGCTAGAAAGATGGCTCAGCCATTCAGGGCACTGGCTGCCCTTGCAAAGGACGCACTTGACAACCCATAATAAGCTGTAACTTCAATTCCAGAGGCCCGATGCCTTCTGACCTTTGTGTTCACTAGACTGTAGCTGGTGTGCAGACTAAAAATGAACAGCTTTTTAAAAAGATAAATTGGTGGGGAAAACTGGGTCTTCTCTGGGACAGCAGCAATGATTATCTCTCTGTCAGTGTTTCTTGGATCTGAGTGAGGCTCTCTAAACACAGAACTCTGAGCCTCCAGAACACAGATCCTGGGCTCTCTACCCCAGTGTCTGATTTTCAGTAAAATTGCAGAACCAAGGACATACATTTGTTTGTTCCAAGTTTTCACTTGGAACTGGTGCTGGGTGGTTTGGGATCCTACTTATGTGTTAGACCTTGTTACTCAGGTACGGTGCTGGCAGGTGGAAACATTGCACCTGTCCCTGGATTTGATCCCTGCCACCACCACAAAAAAGAGCTGCAGTTTTGGGTTATGTAATTTTGGTCATAGCTTAATGTCCTAGAATATTGTAGGTTAATATCCCTATCCTCCCAATCTAATACACCCCTGAGTATTTGTTGACAGTCAACAAGCCCTGCCAAATATGGTTGTTTTCTGATTGTAAAATGTAATAGCCCGAGTCACTTCATATTAGATTGATGTTTTGTCACACTTTTTTGAATTTTTGTTTTAGTTATTGTGTTCACAAACTTTTTTGGTTTTTCAAGACAGGGTTTCTTTGTGTAGCTCTGGCTGGAACTCACTCTGTAAACCAGGCTGGTCTCGAACTCACATAGATCTGCCTGCCTCTGCCTCCTGAGTACTGGGATTAAAGGCGTGTGCCACCACCACCGCCCGGCTCCAAACCTTCTTAATAAATGGAAAATGATTATGTTGAAAAAGTACATTTTGTGAGGAGGGAGCAGAGAGTAGATTCCTTGAGCCACATGAGAGACCCCATCTTGGGTGGGGGGAAGTGAAGAGCATCTGAAGTACTTTTGTCTCCGTACTCATGTGCTCCTGTACATATGTACACACCTAAATAAGTACATTCTGAAAGTCTCATTAAGAATTTCACTCTGCTGATTCTTGTCTGTACTAGTATTAGTGATAAAACAAGCTACCAGGGTCAGCCTTGGAGCTGGTATATTTGGAATCCTTAATGCCAGCTGAAGAGGCACTGGAAACTGTTGCTTACAATCCTGGTAAGCATGCCCAGAATGATATCATTTTGCTGTGTTTGTAATGGGTTGACTTTGGTAACCGTATTTCCCAAGTGTATAAGTATTCTAAACAATCTTCGTTTCTTGGCCTCATTTTTCATTAGTCATGTTAGAAAATAGTACCCATCAAGGAATTCAGAGGAAAATAAGTAATCTTATTTATTTCTGAGACCAACAAAGAATGTATTCTAAATGCATCTATGTTTATTAATTGAAAATTATGTATATTAAGATTTTTATAATGAGAGCCCATAGTTACTAACTAGATTGGCAGTAGTTTGTTTCAAATATGAAGGCTGGACAGATGTGGTGGCTCAGCTGTCCTGGAGGCAAAGGCAGGGGGAATCTGAGTTCAAGATCAGCTCGGGCTACGTGATGAGACCTTGTTTCAAAACAAACACAAAAAATGAGCATTGTAATATCAAGATGGACTCATGTCAGCTTGTACTAAGACAATCCATGTAGGAGCCATGTTTTCATTTGGAATCCAGATACTTGCCTTACCTCCCCAAGGTCACCTTTGCATAGAATTTTTGTGTCTCAAAAATTTTGCCAGAATATTGTTGAAGCATTTGTGATTCCCCCACCCACGCCAACCTAAGAATTTGACTCTGTGATGATTCTTTTATCTGCGATCAAGAAAGTTGTCGTCTTCCTTGTTTATATAAGCCTTTAAAAAGAGTTTTTAAAATTATGTGTGTGAATATTTTGCTTGCATGTATATCTGTTGCACCGTGTGTGCCTGAAGCCTGTGGTGGTCAAAAGGAGGCGTTGGATTCCTTGGAACTGGAGTTACAGATAGTAAACTACCATGTAGTGCTGGAACCTGAATCCAGGTCCTTTGAAGGAGCAGCCAGTGTTTACACACCGAGCTGTCTATAGCCCCATATTTCTAGCTTTGTAACATAGCAAAGGCACGCTTCCCTTGTTTTTTTCTGAGTCAAGTTTTGTTCTTGGGATCCCAGGACTAAGATATTTTCTACACAGAGATGGTTAGCTAATAACCTGTGTCTAATCGAGCTATTTTCATATAGACTCATGAGAAGAAAACCCTTTTCTAAATCTAATAATTTATATACTAAGTTCCTTGACACAGTAAACTGAATTACCTATTGTTAATTTTCTTTATTCAAGAAATGATTGAGTCCTGTCACACTAAAATGAGCAGAATCTCTCCCAAAAAAGTCAGTTCTTTTAAACACAAAAATTTGGTAAAAATGAGGAAGGGGCTCTTGGGTCCACCCTATGTGCTTCATGTGTATGCAGTGCTCTCAGAGCTGTGTTCTTGGTCCTAATGACAACAGTTTTAAAAAGCAGACAGCGTGAATATCAGTGTTTGCTATCCTGAAGATGACTGAAATCTTCTGAATCCAAATATGCTTTCCTCCCCACCCCACGTGTACTTACAGCAGCCCAAAACTACTTACTGTGAGCATTGAACTTTAGATTATGTCTGTTACAGTCCTGGAATTTAGGTTTATGTGTTGGAATTAGCTGGCACATTAACATTGTTTGCTTATGTGTTGTCACATGTCAAGATTTATTTGGAGCCACTGCAATCTTATAAAAATGAGGGAAATTAAAAATGTTTTGGAAAACGACATGTATTGATATTTTTAATTGAAATTAAAAATGTTTAATTTATATTGCTAATTTTGCCACAGGGAGTAGGGGTAAACTAAGCCTCAAGGTTTCATACTCCCTTTGAGATCACTCAGTGGGTCCAGTGTTTTTGGAAACCATGGTTCTCGTAATGTGAGTTGCTTTGGAATATTGGACTAATGGAGTAGAAAGATAACCTGTCACAAGTTGCTGCTTATGCTCTTATAAATTGGTTTACCATTAAGTATATGTTAAGTATGTTAGGCATTATCTGTAATTCTTAGTCCAGAATTGACATCCCACAGCTGCTCTGCTGCTCCTTGTGGCCAGTGCTTTCCCAGGGACCCTCATAGGCATGTGTGTTGTAGTTGAGAATAGCAAATGCCTTGGAAAGAGCTTACCGTGTGGGTGTGAGGGGAGCAGCAGTGCAGCTGCCCTCTTTCTGCTTTTGGAAGGAGAAGGTCGGTGCTGTTAGAGTAGAGGTAGCCAGGTGAGGTATGCTGCAGGTCCAGCGGTGTCCTGTCTGGCTAGCGAGTGAGTATTCGAACCTTGCAGCCTGTGAAGCTGAGTTTTTAAATCTGTTTTTGTACCTTCACTTTCAGTTTTGAAGTTTTTTAAAGAAAAATTGAGTATTTGAATTACATGTAAAAAGGCTAATATTCAATAAAATGTAAAGTAGCTGATTTTAGCTATTGGGGTGATAATTGGATATATTGTGTTCAATCTATTGTGTAGTCTTTTGCTTTTGGAAACTTGAAATGTTCTTATAACGGGACAGGATCATCCTTACCACAGTAACTTTGCCAAATTTTATCTCACGATTTGTGTTCCTAGAATCCGTAATATACGCTGATACAGGGTTGACCTTTCAGTGTTGGATTATGACAGAATGGGTATTGGAGCATGAGCAAGTGCCTCTTATCCTCTCTAACCACCTGTGAAAACATGAAAAAAACAGTTTAAAATATCTTGTATTATGGATTCGAATGTTGTGAAAGAATATGTTTCTTTAAGCAAAATGGTGGGTGTTGCCGACTGAGCAAGGAACGAGTTGGAGGCTCACAGTTCTGGCAGTGAGTTATGCTGTATCTTTTCCACTGTTGTTATTATATCTATCGCCTGCTTGATAATCTAATGTCAGTACAGGATGCATATAAACATGAAAAAGGATTCGACATACAAAATTTCTCTTAAATGTATATATAATGTTCAGTTTTGTTCCATTTCAATGCCAGGCCTGCCAGGTGTGGTAAGGCAGGTGATCACAAAATGCAGTCAGCCTCAGCTACACCAGTGGGGCTGGTATGAGTTAAACCAGACCTTATTGCAAGAAAAACTAGCATCAGCAAAAATGGCAGCATCCAGCTCAGTGGTAGTGGATTTGCTTAGCATTTGAGGCTCATGATTCAATTCCCAGTCTCACAAGAAGAAAAAAGAACAAAGTAGAACCCTAGCCATTAACAAGTGATTCACCATTGTTTCCTAGGAAGTCCTTCTTGCTTGTGAATGAAGGACACCAGTTCAAGCACAGCTGTGTATTTACTAGTGAATGTACCAAGATCTGGCAACTCATGTGCCTGTTGTTAGAATTTAAAGTTTAGTGGTATGTGGAAGTGGTACTGTGTTAGTAATAAGAGACACAGAAAGTGCTTGTGTGCAAACCTTTTGATCATATGGTGGAAAGAGAAAACGGCCTCACTGCTCATCCTGGTACAGGAGCCTTTATATGCTTAGTACTAAAAAAAGAAAGCACAATCTGGAAACAAATAAAAGTACTTTTGGGAAATTTGGGAAGAAGGCACGGGGATGATAACATTTAAATAGATCATGTAGGGTGTCTTTAGGTAGCATAGTTTAGACTGGCTGGCTTTTTATAGTAATAGCGCTAGGAAGCAGAGACCTTGGATACTGTAGAATACACACACACAACACACACATGGTTAGGACACTTAATGACAGTAGGGAGTAATTTGACGTTCCTGCTACAAATAATGCAGAGTGAATTTAGCTGTGTATTGCCAGGAGAGGAAGATGCAAAGCGTTCCAGGAGTTTCTAGTTTGAAAGGTAAGTCCAAGGAGCGATGGGCGGAAGGATAACTCTAGAAGAAGAGCTTCTGCTCCTTTACTGCAAGCAGATGTTCAGCAGTGGATTGAAGGGTATTAAAAAACTGCAAAACTTTCCTGTGTGATAAATAGTATCGTCAGGTGCTGGAAAGATAGCTGAACAGTTAAGAGCATGGGTTTGATTCTCAGGCACCTGTGTGGTGGCTTACAACCATCTATAAATCCATTCCCCGGAGATCCAGCACTCTCTTCTGGCATGTGGATACAGCATGCATATTATTCACAGACATACATGCAGGCAAAGTATGCACAGTATGTTAAAAATAAAAAATTATTCTCAAGGTATTATCATTAGTTACTGAGACCATGACAACAGCTAACCATTTCTCTTGTTTTTGTAATTGTCTCCACAAAGTCTTGAGTACATCTTTTTAAAGGAATAGCATCTGGGTCTCTCTCTCTCTCTCATCTCTCCTCGTCTCTTCTTCTCTCTCTCCTCACCTCTCGTCTCTCTCTCTCTCTTCTCTCTCTCGCTCTCTTCTCCTCATATCTCTCTCTCCTCTCGACAGGGTTTCTCTGTAGCTTTAGAGCCCCCCCCCTTTCTTTTTCAATGCAGCAGCTCCCCATCTATAATGAGATTTATTTTTAAACTACAGGACTTCTATTTGTCCTCAGTCTCTCAATTCAGGTACCTCCCCACCTTGTTCCCTAGCTGTTTGGTGTCTTGTGTTTCCCACTTTTTAGTAGGTTGCTAGGGTAGTATTTTGTCACTCTCTTCATTTCTATGCTCTGTAAGTGTATATGTATTTAGTCTTAGGCCTCCGTCTTATTTATCTTTATTAGTATTCAAGTTATTTGCACACAGTGCTTGCCATTTAGTGCAGGATGCCCTTTCTTCTACAGACTCCAAATTCATGATTCAGTCAACATTCGGTTCATACTTAAGGTTTTTATGTTAGTCCCTAAACAATACATTATAGTTCATGTCGATGTAGCATTTTATTAGATTGTAAGTAACTTGTGTTTAAAAATCTCTATGAGGTCATGGCATTAGGTTTTATGCAGAGTCCCACGGCTTTAATTTAGGGACCTGAAACATAGGTGTGTTTTTGGCATCGTGAGCGTATTATATAGGATTCTAAGGGAAATTTCAAGAGAAAAAAATATAATGTAAGTTTTAAAGTGAGTTTTCCTAAAATAAGTGTTAAAGTGTACATCTGTAATTCTGCCTCTCATCAGACCAGCCTGGGCTAATCTACACAGTGAATAGTGGGTATTTCAGTATCAATAAAAGTATGCTAATGAGAATCCTCAGATAGTGTACTCATTCAATAAATATTATTATTGACCATTTTTGTCTCAGCCTGTTGCCTGTAACAATAAAGAAAAATACACTGGGTCCTTTTTTGAATTTGAGGTCTACTATGCGGCAAGAGAAATCTGGGAAGAAAACCCATAAACGATATCTTAAATACACCATTATTTAAGACCAAGAAGAGCCAGACAATGTGCCACCACAATTTTCAATAAAGCATTATATAAGAATAAGCACGTGGAAGACAGGGAAAAGCTGAATGGATGAGCATCAAGACATCGTTCTCTGAGGCTGGAGATGTGAATGATCAGACGGGCAGTATCAGGAACTTAACTAAAATTACAGTGTATTTTTGTATGTCAGTTTTACAAAATGCAATGGTGTTTGGTGTTGGTTTCCCAGTTGGAAGACTGGAGGATCTAGCAGTTTCCTGGGCCTACGACAGTATCTGCAGGAAAAGTGGCTTGCCTTATTGAGTGTAAAGCTAAGCCAACCAGGTTTATTTTGTTTCCTCTTATTTTGTCTGCATTAAGAGAAGATTGAAACTAAAAGTGGAAAGGATGAGCTACTGGGACTCAGATGTGAAAGGTTAGTCTAAGCAGTTTGAGGCCAGTTCACACCATGCCGGTTGGTGGTCATTGTTTATAGAGCTACACACACTGATGATCTGCTTACAGAAACTGTAATAATTTCAAGGTCAGGGTGTAGTCAGGACGGAGCCCTTGAACAGGTTTGGATGAGCAAGTGGTATTTTATATAAACCCATCTGCTACGCTTCGCTGTCGGGTATAGTTCTAGTGCAGGAACCCTTGACCTATGTGCCTGAAGTCCCCAGGAACCTTAACCAAGCTCAGTTTAAAAAAAAATCTGTGAATTCATAGTTCGGGTGTTACTTGCAAAACAACAAAATATCCAGATTGGTCTTTTGTGTTGATTATTAAAATACTTGGGAGAAGCTGGGTGGGTAGGTGACACATACCTTTAATCCCGCACCCAGAGGCAGGAGGCGGAACTCTTGAGTTTGAGGCCAGCTTGGTGTATAAAGTGAGTTCTAGGACAGCCAAGACTACACAGAGAACCCTGCCTGTCTCAAAAAAAAAAAAAAAAAAAAAAAAAAAAAAAAAAAAAACCAAAACAAACCAAAAATACTTTGGAGAATTCAAGGCACCAGATTTCCTTGGCGTTTCACATGCCGGCTTCCTTAACAGTGGTCACTGGTTCCGGTTTCCACTGTGGTGTTTGGTATTAAACCCCAGGGTCGTGTGTTAGGCCCATATCCTGCTAATGCCTGGTACTATTCACTGGGTGGTTGTTCATACTTTAGAAGAAGTTATTAAAAATGAGCTTTATATAAGGAATATTAGTGTTCTACTCAGATTCAGGTTTATGATATGTAGTTGACGGTTTTCTTTATGGGAGTACTCACGTGTTTGGTCTTCTTTGTAAAGTCATCTTAGTGTCCGTTCTGCTTTCCACAGCAAGCTGACAGCTGACGTCAGTGTGCACATGCTACAGGACCCACAGCAGGGGTCCGTCCTTTACACTGCAGGTGGTGGGGGTACCTCATGGTATTTGCAAAGGATTTTGGAACTTTTCAAGTTATATTGCTGATATATTATGTTCATCAGCAAGTTTCCACTAGTTTATATCTTTTTAGTGCTTTTCCCAGAAATGAGTGGACTCAAGTTAGCTAAAACCAGTTTTGTTCTACATAGCCATACATAATATGTGATATCATATATTTTAATACATTTATAAAATGATGGTTAAATATTTTATCCTTGTATACCAGAGTGAACAGATTTGGAGAGGCAATTAGCTCTGTGGAGTATTACAAACTTAATAGATTGTTTTGTATAGGAACTCAATGTTTTTACTATATCCCTATACCCTATGTCATTTTTATATATCCTGTCTCTGGTTCTTACACTCACCCAGTCTCCCCCGTCTACAGGCAGGCTTGCCTGTTCTGCTCAGTTCTGAGCTGATTTATCTAGAACAAGCTGGAGTTCCAGGAATGCCCCTCTGGGATAGAGTACTTTTGGGCCACATTAATGCTGGTTCAATTAGGCCCTTGAACTGCTGGGATGGTTGGCTCATTGTTTGTTTTTTCCTTTTGTTTTTATTTGTCCTTCGATAGTTCTTTTACCTTCACAGTCAAAAAAACAAAATCAACTGGGTACTATATATATAGGAATAATAGCAGAGTTATGGGGCCCTTTAGAAATAATTTGACTACCTTGTTAAAGTGATTTAGAGTTAAATTTGTTGGCATACACCCTTGTCCTAGTATTGGGAATACAAGGTACATGTCATGAGTTGGAGGTTAGACCTTTCTTGGAGTCCTGAAATCTAAAAAGATTCAAAATCTGAAACTTTAGGCCATTGCATGAATGCCTGCGGGCTAACAGTCAAAGCAGGGGCATCAGAATGCTTTTCATCTCGCTCCATCCATATGTAAAACCTGCAGAATCAATTTTCCTAGATCTGGTCGTTTGCTGACTGTGGCAGCAAGCTCCAGCAGATCAAGTAATTCTAGCCTGATTTCCACAGTGAAATTTAGGGTAGCCCCAGGCTACATAGTGAAGCCCTATCTAGTCAACAAAAACAGAACCCACTTACTGTACATATACAAAACATCTCTGAATTCTTCCCAACTAAAAATTGTACAATCCAAAACATTGTTTTCCAGGCATTGTGCCATGGGATGTTTAATGTGAAGTAAACATTAATTAATAGAAATATTTGGGGCTGTTAGGCCACTCTGATGAAGCAATAAAAGGAACAACTAGTATCTTTGTCAATAAATGATTTTAAATTGTGCGGGGCTTAAGGATAAATTATTCTGAGATCTTAGTTACATTTGTGAATGATACCGATTGTTTGGGCATAGGTAAGAAGATAAGCTGTGTGTAGTGGTGTGCACCTTTAATGTCAGCCTGAAGATGGCTGAGCAGGAGAATCATGAGATCCTGTGTTGTGACATTACAAGACCTGCCTCACAAAAGCCACCAGAAGCAAGTCTCCAATTATGAATGTCTGCTTCTGTAGTGGGCTTGGCAGAGTAAAAAAAGCTCCATTCAGCAAGTGTTCTTCTGAATCCCAAGGCAGCATGGAATAGATGGCAGGTTTCCTTTCGTCTCCCAGAAACCCCAGATCTCTGAAAGATAATGAGGGTGGCACACTGTTCACCAATGAACAGTCAGCACTGGGACTAGAACAACTGGAGACTTGTCCATACCATGAAGAAGGGAAAAACTAAGGATTCAGTTGAGTACAAAACAGGAGATGTTGAGGTCCTTTTGTCTAGGAATTGGGTGGGTACAAATGCCTGTTCTTTTTCCAGTAAGTTACAACATCTGTTTGTGGGATATATATGACAAGATAGCATCTCATAGGACATGTTTCGACTGGGAAGTAGGTACAAGGCTGTAGAAACTCATACTAAGATTGGGACTCAGATCTAATTCGATCTGCCGTTAAGAGTCATTGGGATTCTTGGCAGAGTGTTCATGCTGGTTAAGTCTTGCGTAGTGATTTGTGCCTCTGATCCCAACAACTTGGGAGAAAAGGGCATGGCAAGAGTTCAGAGGCCAGTTTGGTGCTAAGCCTGAAGTCTGATCTCTATGACCCCCATGGCGGAAGGAGAGAACTGACTTCCCAAGATCTCTGATTTCACACATATTTGCATTGTACACAACCAACCCAACATGGATGTAAAAATGTTAAAGGCATTTGGGATTTGGTTTCAGATAACTTGCTATTTGAAGATTTCAATTTGAAGCACCTTACATTCCAGGCAGAGAAGAGTTAAGGCTTTACGGGCTGAGAGTAGAGATGTCAACACCTGCCAGTTGGTGCAGGGTAAGAACACATGGGAGCATAGCACAGAGATTGGAGCCCAAGCAACACAGAAGACCCGTGGATTAATTATTACATGAATTATGGTTAGGACGTTGGTTAGGTTGCCTGTTGGGAATCTATGGGAAAAAAAAGGGGAAAGGCTGATGTTTGGCTTTTATAAGTCAGTTATATTAGGATCAATGTCATGATGGAAGGTGTCTGCAACATTAAAAGTATGCACATAAAAATTCTTGATGCTTAGGGAAAATATCTTTGCTTATTGTTATCAGTAAAAGATGTAGCAATTGGGCTAGAGAGAATGGCCCTCAGTGGTGAAGAGTACTTGCTACTCTTGCAGAGGACCCCTGTTCAATTCCCAGCACCCGTGTCTGCAATCTCACAACCAGCTTCTGACGATCCAGCAACCCTTTTTTGTCCCCTCTGGGAAGTACATTCATGTATACAAAACACACCTGGACACATACACATAGTTGAATAGCAAGAATTTAAAAAGGGTAGCTGTTGATAATGAAAAGGTGAGACATACTGGGCTGTGCTTGCCGCACGCCTTTAATACCAGCATTTAGGAGGGCAGAGGTAGCCTTGTCTACAGTCAGGACTACACAAAACACTGTCTCAAAAACCAAAAAAGGGGGGGAATAAAAGGGTGAGACACAGGTCACTTGCTAGTAAATATGTTTGTTGCTGAACAGTGCTGACATGTTCAATAACACGCATGTAAAAAAAGTGGTGCCAGTGTTGAGTGTTTTTCATATTTGGATCCATGGAGAGACCTTCCCTCAGAAAACTCCAGCTTGCTCGTAGTTACACGTGTGTTCCAGAATGGGTATTTATAATACATGCTCTTGTTTGTGATGAGTCAGTTTTCAGCATGAGGAAACTAAAAATCAGAGTAGACTAACTTTGTTCATAAGTTAGGGTATAGAATGTCACATAACTAGTTCCTAACTGTCTGCTGGCCTCCAACCTCACTATTCCGGGGTAGCATTACTTATTTTCTGTATATTCCATAGTTTTCATGCGGCATAGGACACTTGATATATTTCATGACATACATATGTACACACTGTACATTATTTTCTCACTGCAATATTTTAACTTATTTCAGACCTCATGATAGGTTGTTTTATGTACGCAAAAGGGATCTTTTGGCAGTTTATGTGTGCCCCTGTTCTAACCATATGTGGGCAATGTGTTGTGCGAATGTATTCATAGAATAAACAGTGGAACGGCTTAGTTTATTTGGGTCATAAATTCCTTTTGATGTCTATTCTAACTGGATGGGAATTTTTCATACTCTATTATCCCAAACAGTTTAGCACCTAAGATCAGTAGAGATATTTGGAAACCATTTCTAAGGCTCTTGGTCATTCTCATCATGGAAGCCTCTTTAGATGTTTCTTTTCTAATTGCTCCTATGTAATGAAGTTGACAACCAAAATCACTGCTTGTGGGCTGGGTTGTATATGTGGTTCGAATAAGACTTTTTACCCCCCACTACTCCTGCTCAAAGTATAATCCACCTCCCTGTCACTGGAGATATTTGTGATGATTTTGCCCGAGAGATGAGAAAACACTGGGTATGGGGCAGTTTGTATTTTAGGTCGTTATTTCTGGAGAATAAACTGGAAGACGGCCAGGATGAAAAGCAAGAGGGTGAGAGGTGGCATCAGTGATGTGGAAGATTGTGACAAGGGATGGAAGACAAATGGGCCCAGCATTAAGTTGGAAGTAAGCCAGGTGTGGTTGTAGGCCCCTTTAAAATCCTAGGCACTTGGAAGGCAGGCAGAGGCAGGTGGGATCTGTGAGTGCGAGGTCATCCTGGAACAGAGTAGTTAGTGCCTGTCTTTGAAAACAAAGTTTAGCTGGGTGGCAGTGGTGGCGCACAGCCTTTATCCCAGCACTCCGGAGGTAGAGACAGGCGGTTTGGCAGAGGGATTTCCAAGACAGGCTCCAAAGCTGCAGGAAACGGTCTCCAAAACCAATGTTGAAAATAAGTGATGTCCTTCTGGAGGATGATTGTGAGACTGAGACTTCCCACAAAACTTAATACAGAAAAAGTAGGCCATAAGGTACTGAGGGAGCCTTCGACCTGCTCCCCTAGACAAAGAGAAGTGGGTTGGGGGCCCTGCAGAGTGCCGAGAAAGGAAACCCAAGTGAGAAAATGAGATGGGTTTGCTGTTTAACCTTGAGATCCTTTGTAGTTTTTGTCTGTCTGGGTTTGTTTGTTTTGTGTCACATTCATCTAAGAAGAGAAAGGAAACATTTTGGGGTGGGGTGAAGCCTCAGGCTTATTTCTTTCCTCAGTCCTCGCTCTGCTCTTAGCAGTTCTGTCCTGCGCTGTAACATTTGGTTGTGAATCTTTTCCCATCACTTCTAGCTCCCCTGTCTGTTTGAATAAATTTTTGTTGTTTTGGTTTTGTTTTAGGAGACAGGGTTTTCTAGTGTGGCTTTGGAAGACCTGGCCTGGAACTTGCTCTGTAGACCAGCCTTGGCCTCGAACTCAAAGAGATCTGCCTGCCACTCCCTCCTAAGTGCTAGAATTAAAGGCCCGTGCCACCATGTCTGCGCCTTTAACATTTTTAATGAAAAAAGATTATTTTTATTTTACGTGTATGAGCATTACCTGCCAATGTATGTATGTGCATCACATAGGTTTCTGGTGCCAAAGAGCCAAAACAAGATCCCCTGGAACTAGAGCTGCCATGTGGGTGGCTGGGAACTGAACCCAGGTCCTCTAGAGCAACAAGTGCTCTTACCCACTGTGCTGTCTATCCAGCCCTCCAGTGCCTTTTTTAGCATGGGTGACAATGAAGTATTGGCTGACCTCTTGAGGATGGCAGTAATCTATTTGAAAATTGACTTTTAAAAGAAAACAGTGCAGCTTTTTAAGTTCATCTTCCTCCTTAAACCAAAATGAGTTTAACTGTTCAGGGATGCTGTGCCGTTGTTTGGCACGCAGGGCGTGTCAGGAGCTCCAGCTCCAGGCCGGCCTAGCTGTCATAGTGGGTGCTGTTTAAAAAAGCAAAAGAAAATAAAAATTGCAGTCATGGGTGGTCCAGCCAAACCTGATTACACTGACGGTTTGCAGCGACTGTATTTGACTGTGGCTGCACAGGTGGGTTCTGGATTTTGTTTAGAAATCCCGTAGTTTCTGGGCATGGCGCTGCAGCCTGTACGCCCAGCTGCCCATGAGCTGAGGGAGGTGCATAACAGGGTCAATCCTGCTGTTGTGTGCTACTGACCTAGTGCAGGGGTAATTTCGGGCAACTTAGAGACGTCTCCTTGTCTCCAAAAAACGAAGCGTCAGCAAGGATGTGAGCTCATTGATAGACCTCAGGCCGCAGGGGCAGCTCCCTGTATCTGGTGTGTGACGTCTTCCTCGGGGGCCTTCGGCAGGGTATTTGCCACATGTTCGAGTCTGATGACCCAAACCTGGGGATTTAATCTCTGCTTTGAAGTGGATATTCCTATATTAACCACCTGTGATTCCAGCACGTGGAAAGTTGGAAGGAATGTCATTCAGGTCATCTTCATCTACATATGTAAAGTCAGCGTGTGAATACATAACATCTGTCCTAGAAAACAAGTTAACATCATATTTGATGACATCAGTTATATATTATTATATTTTATGTATTTGCAAGCCTAACAGTTCTTTGATCACACCATCAAAATTATTACCTATAACCTTTGATGGAAAAAACGAGCTGGTCGGAGAAATGGCGCTTCTAGAGGACCCTAGTTAATCCCCATCATTCTAGATGGTGACTCACAGCCATCTGCAACTCCGTCATAGGCACATGTGATACACAAACATATATGCAGACAAAACACCCATATACACAACATTTAATCATAAATATGACAGGAAAAGATAAATTTCTCCTATAGGTACCTTATCCTACTCTTACTTAGTAGCCTGAATTTCTGTTACAATGGAAGGGCCATAATTGGTTTGGAGGCCAGTCTTCATGGGCTTCTCCTGTCATATTTACTAACATAGTCCCCAGCTAAAGCATAAAACCTCTAAACATGTATTTCTTGGGAAAGAATCCCTGCTGTTGAGAAGGGAGCATTCTGGTGGAAAGTCATTCTTACTAAGAAACATAGAGACATAAGGGAAATGTTCACCTTTTCGTTAGGTTACTTTATAGCAAGATTTTTCATTGTTTGCCTTTACTACTGTTGAGTTTTTACTATTCACATATGATTTGAATAACAGCCTGCCTAGTATGGGGCTGTGGTATCTGTTTTATATAGTATTTCTTTGTACATTGAGTGTCTATATCTTGATACCTGGTGGGGAAGTCTTATCTTCTACCACTCAAAAGCTTGGGGAATGATGCATTGGTAGAGTGGGCCTTTCCTAGAAGTAAGCGTCTTGAATATTCTTGCAGTCATAGGATTATGGACGGTACTGTGTATCTGAGTATATAAAATGCCCCTTTTAAAATCTTGTAACCTTAGAGATGCTCATTCCTACTGTTGTAAATTTAAGATGGCACGAGACAAGATGCCATGCACAGAAAGAACTCACGTGGAGGGTTTTTTAGTGGAGAGGGGGAAGGAGAGGCAGAGCGGACAGGCGGGAGACATAGGCAGAGAGGAGAGAAGGAACAGATAGATGGGGAGGTGGGCAAGGGCCCTTTTAGAAGGGAACATAGTGTCCACAGGAGGTGCTCTTAGTGGGCCTCAGCTCAGGACATAGCCTGTCAGGACCCCAAGGGCAGCGCAGTAACAGATGCCTGAATACTGACAACCACACCTTGCCAATACAGTGGTTTAATTTGACTTAATGCCCCACACTTTAAAAAAAGTATAAGGTTTTCTAACGAAAGCTTGGTTCTCTAAAGCATTAAAGTACACAGCAGTTCTGTGGATCCCCAGTAAGATGTACAGAACTTTGTAAGGACTTTAAACATGAATATTCATCCAGTTTTGAATTTGGGACAGTATTCCTTACGTCAGGCGTAAGATTTAAGCGGTACTATTCAAAACACTACCTGGTTTAGGGGGAGGTGTGGTTTTCTGTGTTTATATAACTTAAAATACTTAACTCTCCTAACTTAAACTGAACCTTTTATATTCATAGTCTCTCTCCCTCCACATCTACACACCACACACACACCTACCTAAATCTTTGGAAATAAAAAAAAAAAGGGAGACAAATTCTCAAGAGATTTCTAGTCAAATAATGACTTTTTTTCCAGACTGTTATCTGTCTAAAGTGTTAATGTAGTTATTTATGAAGTAAACAACATAAACTTTTTTTTAATAGAAGGAAACGGGGCGGGGGGGTGGCCTATGTCTTTAATCCTAGCACTCAGGGAGGCAGAGGCAGATCTCTGACTTCAAGGCCAGCCTGGTCTACAAGCTAGGTCCAGGACAGCAGGGCTACACAAGAGAACCCCGTCTCAAAACAAAGGAAAAACTGAACCTAAATCGATAATTGTGGTTATTACACTGCTATTGTGTCCTACTTTATTCATGACTCCAGCATGTTATCCAAACACATTTTTGCAAGAGCAGATTGTATTGCATGTTTCATGTTCTATGGAGACAATACCTAAAGTGTCCTGAGGGGGACTCTTGATGGAGCACAGTAGCTGTAGCTGACCTTGGTACAGCACAGAAAGTTTATCAGTTTTTAAAATGTGTGTTTCTGCCTGCACGTATTGACAGTTCACACGTGCCTGGTGCCCACTGAGGCCAGCAGGTGTTGGATCCTGTGGAACTGAAGTTTACAGTCATTTATGAGCGACCATACTGGTGCTGGTATTCAAACCCCAGATTTCCACAGCTCTTTATATTGGAGCCATCTCTTCAGCTCCTATAGGCAGCTTTAAAGTTGTGGTCAAGGGGCCAGTTATCTGTGAAAGGGAACTATGATGATGAAGGCTTAATTTAAAAAAAAATTTTTTTCTGTTTTTTTCCTTTTAGTTTCCCGAGACAGGGTTTCTCTGAGTCTTTGGAGCCTGTCTTGGAATTCACGTTGTAGACCATGGCTGGCCTCGAACTCAAGAGATCCACCTGCCTCTTGCCTTCTGCTGGGATTAAGGCAGGCATCACCATGCCCGGCTTTCCTTTTAAGGTGGACGTCAAGATGGTTCTGTGGGTAAAGGCATTTGCTGCTGCTGCCTGACCTTGATCTCTGGAACTGACAGGTGGAGAGAAAATGTCCTCCCCCAGAAAGGTTGTCTTCTGACCTATGTTGTAGCATGCCTTCTCACAAAATAAATGTCCAATAAAAATTTCCAATTGTTATTCATATTATCTTTTAGAGTTTAGGTTTATAGAGTTTGGTGGCAATGGTAGAAATCTGAATCTTAAGTATTCTTTATGAAAATAGGGATTATTTTGGAACAGAGAAATTATACTCTGAATAAAAATAATTTTTCAAAATAAAAGTAGGCCACGCATCACCAAGTGGTGTTTTATTAAGTCTTGATTACTATTGGGGACTTTTAAGAGACCGGTTATAAGGGTCTGATTTTTAAATGGCTAAATCTTATTTTTCTATTCCTAGGGTTGTTAAGGCACAATGAAACTACTGCTGAAATTCCCGGCTACTGGTCTAATGTAGAAGAGCTTAAAAGCCAGGTATGCTGGGCTCACTCTGCTGCCTTGTGGTCAGGTGGCAGTTCTTGTTTAGAAGAGCATTTCCCCCATGGGTTGTACTTACTACCCTTGGCATATGTAAGAGTCAGCGTTGGTGTTTGACTAGTTTGAGACAGTCTTATTATGTAACCCACCTATGTAGTCCAAACTAGTCTATGGCTTTTTTTCCATTCTCGTGTATGACTGTTTGGTGTACCATTGTGCTCTGTGCCTACAGATGCCAGAGAGGGCATTAGATTCCCTGGAACTGAGCTGCAGGCAATTGTGAGCCATCGTGTTGGTGCTGGGGATCAAACCTGGCTCTTTCTGGAAGAGCAGCCAGTCTCTTGCCAGGTTATTCTTTTCCTCTCTTAATTCCTTTACCTCAAGCAGCAGAGTGCTGGGGCAACAGGGACGTACAACTCTGTTTTCGATACAGTGTTTCATCTGGGCGAAGCCTGGCCTGCCCGGAACTCACTCTGGAGACCAGGTTGACCCCGAAACAATCTTCTGCTTCTCCCTCCAGAGTGCAGGGATTAAAGGCATGCTCCACCACTGCCCAGCCATTTTACCTGGTGGTCCTCTGGCTTTGAACCAGAGCTTACAGCCCCAGTCAAGAGTTCTAGTGTTTCCTTTTTTTCTCTTTTGGTTGAGACAGTAGCTTACTATGTAGCTCTAGCTGGCCTGGAAGTCTGAAAACCAATCTGGCCTCAAGTGCATCTGCCTCCACCTACTGGTATTAAAGGTAGTGGCCACACGACCAGGCCCAAAGTTTGTTTGTTGGAAGACAGTTTTAAGAGTTTGAGCTGAAACTTTACAATGCCACCTGTGTCTGTGAGAGACAATGCTTGCATGCCGTGTCGTTGAGAACGCTCTTGATTGCTTTCCTTGCATTCTTTCGTGTATAATGTGTGTAGTTTTTGAGGTATACTGGAGCAAGAGAAATAAGGGGGGAATGTTATGTATAGTGTATAGTAAGGATTGCCAGGTCTGCACATAGGGAAACATTGTGTGTGTGTGTGTGTGTGTTGAGAGAGAGAGAGACAGAGACAGACAGACAGACACAGACGACAGGGTTTTTCATTCTTTGGGTTAAGATTTTTCTATGTTGCTGCATACGACCAAAGTTCAGTACAGAAATTTATCTGTGTGGCCCCAAACTCCTCTCACCATCAAACTAGATTAGCCACTGGTCGAGGCTCCTGGGAGACCTTGGCTGAAGCCCCCACATTGTTAATTCTTGGCTGAAACCCTCACATTGTTAATTCTTGAAATGCTGTCTGGCGAATGTTCACTTTGATATCAACATACTGGCTCTCTCTAATGTCTGCACTGCCTCTCCAAAATCATCTCTGTCCTTGACCTTGGGGAATGAGTCCAGACTTTGGGTTCAGAGCAGAAAAAAGGGGCCAGGACCTTCTCATATGGCCAGGTTTAGAAGCTGCAGTTGAAGGAGCTTCTGCTCCAGTGTTTCTGAATAGCACTGTGAGTAGGTGGATATCTAGACTGGAAATGTCTAGTGAGTCTAGAGGAGAGAAGGGTCTTGCAGGATCTGATTCAGATTTCTCTCATTTGTGGCAGGAAATTCGTAGTCTTTTGGAACAGATTGTCATGAAAGACACACAATTGTCTGCAGGATGGCTGCTCAGGTACAAGCTTGGTCATGCTGCTCCACCCACTGGCTTCAGAGCTCCTCTCAGCCCCAGATTTATGACGTTTCCCTAGGGTTCCTTTGGAAAGTATGGGGTTTTAGAAATGTTGTAGAATGTATGCTAGGAATACGGATGGTTCCTTTCTTCTACATCTGCTTAGGAAAGAATCATATTTCCTGTTTTGCTATACTAACAATGTAAGATTTTATAGTGTTGTTGGCAAAATCTCTAATAGTGTTTCTTTGTTCCTGTCCTAGTTTTGCCTGTTGCAGGTATAGTGCTGTTGACCAGCAGTGGCGGGTGCTGCCTGAGACCTAAGAAGCATCTACAGCAGGACACTCAAGGATCAAAGAAAGGCTGTGCCATCACAGGCATGGCCTATGTAGCCTTCAAAAAAGGGATAAAATACATTAAAAAAAAAAAAAAAAGGCCTGTAAGTGGACTTGTCATTAAAGCACCTGCTTTATAGTATAGATTAAAAAGGAAATGATAGAAAAGAAATAACAGAAAAACATAAAGGAAGCTAAATTACTGTCTGATGTACTTTTAAATATAACAAAAGTGGCACCGAAAAGTCTACTCTCATCACAAACTAGGAAAATGCCATTTCATTTAATATGGTGAGTGTATGACTGGCGCAACCTTGGACAGGGCTTGGTGGTGCACTTGGAGACAGGTAAATTCTCTTAATTTGGGGACAGTTTGGTCTGCATGGTGAATTCCAAGAGACAGGGCTCAAAAAAAAGGGGAAAAAAAAAAAATCTATCTTTAGGTATATTGTATATATAGCCTCTGGATTTTGAGAAGACCTACACACGTAACAAATGTATTGACTGCTAAAGCTTTGGTGATTCTAGTTCAACAAATTATTTTCTTTAGGACTGAAACTTTTCCCCACTCTCCCGCTTTCCTCTTTTAGCCTTGGCTGTCCTCGAACTCACAGAGAACTAACTACCTGCCTCTGCCTCCTGAATGCTGGGATTCAAGGCTGAGCCTGAAGCAGGATTACAGGGATGGACCCAGCAAGTATTCTTGTAGTAAGAGCTTGTCTAAACAGTGCCTGTGTGTACATGCATGACATTTCTACTTACTGATGAAGATTTGTCTCTTACAGCAGGCTTTGGCCAAAAAAAAAGAATGGCCCGAAAATTTGCCATAAGACACATTTCTACAACTCAGGATTTTAATTTTGTTCAGACAGGTTCTCTCAGTTAAGTTTCTAACTCATTCTATACCAAACATGTCCTTGAAGCTTCTTCCTTGCCTCCCTTTGCTTTTCTTCACCTTGGTCAGTGTAACTCACTGTACGAAGCAAAACACAAGTCTTATTCATACACTTAATGCACTCTCCTGCTGCGGACTCCCCATCTCCAAGAGCATTCCAACTCACTTTAGTTGCACAGTAATGAATTGTTTGGAAAGGGGTGCATGCCGTAGGTAGGCATGGCTGGCCTGACTAGAGTCTAGAGTCAGCCAGGAGCCACCATAGCCCAGCTTGAATCTGTGTTTTCAAAGACTACTCAAAAGACTAGTAGAAAATTTCAAGTTCAAAAGTTTTTAATAAATAGTTCTCATATGTACTGTTCCACATTGTGGAAATAAACTATGCAGAACATTGAACGTTCGAACAATGGCACAAACACTACATATAGACTATGCCATTATAAAGGCCTTGTTGTCCTTACCAGGCAACAAACAGGCTTAAATTGCAAGTTTATAGGGAAACTATATTGAAACAGTTCAGATGCGCCAGGATTCCACACTGTTCCAGACCGGGTCTCGGTCCTTAGGTCAGTGCAGCTGCACTCTGTATGCACCTATTAGCAACTTGACCTAAAATGAAAATGAGTGTTAGTACACATGAAAGCTCCCACCTTGTAAGAATATTGGGTTGCTGCTATTTCCAGCTAAAAAGTGACTGTATTAAAAAAAAATACCAGCTTTCTTTCACATGGAGATCGTGCCTAGCCATAATGGCAGATCAGTACTCAAGGCAGGACTGCAATGCGCTGCGGAGATGCCCTCCAGACTTCACCTTCAGCTAGTGCACACTGCCTCAGAGAGCCAACTCCCTGCCCTAAGAGAGAGGATTCTTATGGACCCTGAGCAATGACAACCTGAGCAGTCACCCTACATATGAAAGCAAAGATTTTCACCTTGGCAAAGGGTGATTCCGTCAACCTTATAAACAACTTATTGGGGCCGGCGACAGGGCTGAACGAGTAAACAAAGTGACTATCCTAGAGGGAAAGAGAAAATAAGTCAGACTCACATCTTTGACAATCTACAAACCCTAGAACCTTTTACAGTGGAGACCAGTAAACTGAGGGTTTTTTCTTTCTTTTTAAGTTTGGGACAGGATCATCCCTGTGTAGCCCAGACTGGCCTCAGACTTGATGGCTCAGCTTCTGGTTAGGGTTGTTTGCTTTTTTAAATATGCTGAATGTGGTGTCAAAAATTTTATCACCTTCTGCCTTAATGCCATGAAACATGATCTCTCACTGATCAGGCTGGCCAGTCCAATCACTTGGCATCTTGTCCTCACCCACTGTGATATGCATGTACACAAATGTTCTTACCCACTCAAGTCTCCCACATCCCACCCTCAAGTTTGTTTGTTCTGAATCAGTATAGTGTAATTTCATTTTAAGATCACATTCCACTCAGCATTTGGGAACAATGTTTAAGTTCAAGTCTTACCAGGGCCTTGATATTGAGACCCTATCTCAACACTAAAACACACAAACATCTAAGTGTTCTAATACATAAATATATATATGTAAGCACAGAAGAAATGACTATATTCATTTTAACAATGGCACCAGGAAAGAATTCCACAAATGGCAAAATGTAAAATTTTAAGTTAGGAGTGATGGTGCACATATGTGACCTGACATCAGAATTAAGCAATCATGTAAGAGTATCAGGAATCGAAGGTTTGTTTGGTAGCTTTATTTCAACCAAATCAAAACCATAACACACCAAAAGGCATTCCTTTATGTCAAAAGAATTATACATTAGGTATAAATGAGCCAATCAGCTTTATAATATAGAGATTTCTGTGTGATTTTCTTTTGGGCTTGCTGGCTTTGGGGTACCGGGCAGGACAGAAACCCCACAAACAAGCAGGGCCTTCAATGTTACATAGGGTACATAATGCTATCAGGCATAAACACAACCATTTTATTCTGGCCTCATGTAAAAGGTCTCAGGCTAAGAATTTCTTCTCAGAATGTTGGTCTAGACCATATATATATTAGTGGCATTAACGTGAATTTAAGTACTTCTTATAAACAAAATTTTGGCCACTTTTATAAAAAAAATGGGAGTTGCCCAAGTGTCACTATTAATTAAAATGAACATCTTTCATATGTACGCGCATCTGTGTGTATGTATGGTGTGGCAACACCCATACCAAGGTACTTAAAGCACCGAGACACATTAAAGACCTTAAGAAAACGTTAAAGTCACATGACTTTTGATCACAATTTTCAGTTAACCTACAGAAAATCTTACCAGAAAAACAGGAAGTTGAAATTTATCATTTAAAACTACAGCTTGTACACTGCATGGTCCCAGAGCCGAGCAATAACTTCTTTACCCAAAAAGTTGCAGTGGAAAATAAAAGAGGCAGGACACCAGAGCCTGAAGAAGGGATGAGTAGAAAAGATTAATGCTATCAGTGTTGTGGGGGTGAGGGTCGTCCCTGCTGGCAGTAGAAGTCCCTGGTAGATCCTCCTGCCACTTGTACAAGAAGCCTGAGAAGGCTCCACTCAAAACACTTGCACTTTATCCTACAGTTTGAAACCACAAAACTTGACTTCTTGTTCAAGCAACCACCAGGGTTTTCATGTTTGTTTTTTTTTCTACTGAAATTAGTATTTTGTGTGCGTGTTTATCTGGACCTGCTGCCTGCAGAGACAGAAAAGAGGAGATTAGGAAACCCTGGAAATGAGTTAGAGGTGTGAGCTGTCATGCGGTTGCTGGAAGCTGAACCCAGGTCCTCTGCAGAGAAGCATCCACTCTCAACCGCTGAGCCATCTCTCTGGCCTCAGTTACTGTGTCCTCACAACAAAAAAGTTTACATAGTTTGACATCAATGTGTGGTAGGTGAGGACAACCTTTGCGAGCTGTGATCTCTCCTATCGTGTGGGCTCCCAGAATGAGCCTAAGCCATCAGTGCTTGGTGTGCAAGCATCTCTATATGTAACACGCAACAACACTACAAACAAACAACTTGGGAACCAGCAACATGGTTTAGGAGACAGAAATGCATGTAACCTAATTAACCAGTCCACTGGTTATAGTTTTCAGGAATCAAAGCCTCTCCAGAAGTATAAGTTCTACTTGCTTACATTATCATTAAAGAGTTTTTGTTTTGGTGGTAACATGGAAATGAACTTGTGAAAGCTAAGCTATACCCTACAACCTCCTATCCTTAGAAAGCATGGATAGCCATAAAAATTTATCAGAATAAATAGGATTTCTGGTTCCATGCAAGTAAGAAAAAGCAAAACAAAAAAATAATTATGTAGGTGTGATTGGTTCAGAATCTATCAAGAGGCCATTTACAGCAGGCATAAGGTGGATATAAGACATGTCCTTGATGTCAATTGATAAGTTAACAAAATGACTGTGTGTGCATATCCATCTATCACCCATCTATATCTAACCTACCTATGGTAACATCAAGCCAAATTCCCCTTCCCTTCAATACACACGGCCTAGATAACCTGAGTCAGTCAGGGTATTGTGTGCTCTAAGCCCGAATACGTAAGAGGCCAAGGAAGGAGGACTGTCAGGGACTAAAGACAAGCCCTAGGCTACAGAGAAAGCCTGTCTCAAAGATAACAAAACTAAACCAAATTCACTAGCCAGCAAGGCAGCAATTAGCTGTCTTTGACTGGTATAGTAAGTACTACACAGATTTCAAGTAGTTCGAGGATAGCTTCAAATTCACTACTGTCCCAAAAAGATAAACTCGCCTCTTCACCTCCTGAGTGCTGGGATTATTGGGATGCGCCACTAAGCACAGTTTATGAAAGTAAGGAGAGCAAAACAACCCATTTATGTGGTGCTGGGGACCGAGCTAGAATATTTTGTACAATAAGCAAAACACTCTGCCTCAGCGCCTCAACAAGTGCCAAGGTGGCTGGAGAGACGGCCCAGTAAGTAAAGGCACCTGCTGCCAAACCCGACCACGTTTTCACTCCCAAAGAACCTGCACAGTGAAAGGAGAGAACCAATTCCCCAAACTGTTCTCACTTGCACACGCATTCTGGCATTAGCATACCCACACACAAACAAAAAGGAATGAAAAAAAATGTTTAGGAAGCTGGAGACGATGGCTCAGCAGTTAAGAGCACTGGGTGTCCTTCCAGAGGGCCAGGGGTTCAATTCCCAGCAACCAACATGGCAAGCTCACAACCCTAACTGTAGTTCCAGGGAACCTGACACCCATGGCAAACAGTGAAGAACAAAGTTAAATTCAATAATAAATAAATAAATAATAAAGGGAGCTGGAGAGATGGCTCAGTGGTTAAGAGCACTGACCTGCTCTTCTAGAGGTCCTGAGTCAATTCCCAGCAACCACATGGTGGCTCACAACCATCTGTAAATGATCTGGTGCCCTCTTCTGGCATGCAAACATACATGGAAGAATGTTGTATACATAATAAATAAATCTTTTTTTAAAAAAAAAAAAAAAGGAAAGGGAAACTGTAAACAGTTCCTAAAGGATGGTGCTTGTGTGCGACAGTTAAAGGACACTTAGTCCCACCCCAGGCTGCACGTGGTGGAAGAGAAAACTGACTCCTGCAGTTATCCTCTGACCTCCACCCTGCACCATGCATGAATGCAAACTTGCACGCATGTGCACAATATGTGTAACTTAAAAGTGTCCTAGGATAACACCTGGATCATAAATAACGTGCAAAAATCTTTTTAGTTCCTAGAAGTCTTCAAATGCATGTCAGTCATAATACATTATGATGGGGTTTACATCAATGCTTTAAGAAAACAAAAACAAAACCCTTTTATTCTGTGTATGCACCCATATAGCACGTGGTTGGAGGCCAGCAAGAGGACACTTTGGGGGTTGATTCTCTACCATGTGGAATTTAGAGATCAAATTCAGGTCATCAGGCTTGGTGGCATAAGCAAGCACCCCTATTTCCCCACTTAAAGTAGAGAAGGTGATCTGCCCTCCTTGAGTGTGCCATGGTTCAAACGTAGAAGACAGGACAGCCCTTAGGAGTAGGTTCTCTTCTACTATGGAATTCTTGTGATTGAACTTGGGCCAGCCCTTCTTGCTTATTTATCCGTTTATAACTTCATATATTCATCTAATATACTCTGCTCATATTCTAGCCATCATTACCTCTTATTCCCTTCCCGTCCCCACCAAGCAACTGCTTCTTCCCAATAGGTCCCCCCCCGCCCCGCTTTTTTGTTTTGCTTTTGCGAGATGGGGTCTCTTTATGTAAACAGTTCTGGCTGTCATAGAACTCATGCTTGTAGATCAAGCTGACTCTACCTAACTCTTGATTGCACCTGCTTCTTAGGTGTTGTGGAATTAAAAGGCACCATTGCCGAACTATTTTGTTTTTGATGGCCACTTTATTTAGTTTAAGGTTGCCTACATGAGCATGGCTGGGTTATTCCATTAATCAATGATCTTCTAGGCATCATTACTGCTTATAGCTCTGTCATTAATTCCAATGGGAGGGGGGACAGAACTTATTGCTGACACACAACCCCCAAGGCTATCTTGACTACATAGTGAGACCCTGTCTCATAAGCACAACAAAAACAAAAACAACAGAAAAAGAAAACAATGGAAACCCAGTAGACACAATAAAATTTAGGAGGAAAAAAAAAGGTTCTAGGCATAGCATTGTTAGACTTAATTACCAATATAGTTATCAAGAAACCAACCCCTAACATTTGAGAGGACTCCAGTGGTAGATAAAGTGGGATGGAGAGGCTTCCCTGCCAGAGCAGCTCTGCCAGCTATCGCAGTGGACTCTGCTAAAAAGTTCCTGGAAAGTAAGGTCTACTTAGGAATAAACTCATCTTAACAGACTAGAGCTTCAAACACTCAAGTTTGAAGGGGAGCATATGCTTACCTTCTGGTATGTTTTGAGGAGGCCTTGTAATTGAAAATCTGTTGAGAATCTGGTCCCTCGCAGAGTCGATGACAACTATTGGGGAAAAACAGCTTCCAACAAAAGCAAGGGCGAGATTCAAGTAATCGTCTGATTGTTTCTTCTGCAACTCTTGAAAGTCTAGTGAGAAAAGACTAGAGACTGTTAATAGTTGGGCATGGTGACTCAGAACTCAGATATTGCCATGAGTTTGAGGGTCACCCTGGGCTAGAGTGGAGACCCTATCTTAACTGTTAATGTAGGTAGTAAATGAATTATTACACTGTACCACACAATTAACTATTAACAATATAAACTCCAGCTACCTTGATCTGATCATTACACTTTGTGTACTATATCATTTTAACATTGTATCCCACTGTAAAATTCATGTTTAAAATACATACATTAGGGGGTTACAGATGTAGCTCAGTATGAAACCCAGGGGTAAGATCACTAGCGCCACACAAACCAGATTATGAGGGTATGCATCTATATTCCTGGTACTTAGGAGGAAGTCAAGGAAAGAAGCCATTCTCCATCCTCAGCTACAGTGAGTCTGAAACTAGACTAGAATACATGAGATCCTGCCTTCCCTTTACACCCCTCTGCAGAAGGAAACCACCTAAGGATGTATTTATGATGTATAAGGCCCATAAAGCTTCCTACTACTTTGCTTCCTTTTGTTTTTTGGGACAGGGATTCTCTGTATATCCTTAGCTATCCTAGAACTCACTGTAGAACAGCCTGGCCCTGAACTCAGAGATCCGTCTGTCTTTGTCTCCTGAAATTTCTAATGAAAAATTAGAATGAGAGCCCCTCAGTCCTAAGCAAAGAAAGATGGCTGGGCACCATCCCTGACAGGTGCATTTAAATTCTCTGCATTTAACCTATATGTTCAGGAAAAAAATTAAAGAAAAAAAAAGGCGGGGGGTGGGGTAGGGATGAACTGGCCTCCAGGGATTCTTTATGGGAAACAGGCTGTCAAGTAGACACACTAGGGCAGATGCAACTCAGTCCCTTGCCTAGAATTTAGTTTACTTTTTGTTTAGAATATATGGTGTCTAGTTTTCAAGTTCAGAAGGCAACGGGCTTGTTTTTCTAGGCTGTCTCACCAGGGACCAGGGTGAAAACTAAGGACCTTACTTTTCAAAGCAGTGTTTGGCAAGCATTGCCAAAAAATTTTGTTTTTAGGTAGTACTGGGGATGGAACTGGCAGGCTTTAGCATATGCTAGGCAAAAGCTCACAGAACCACAAACTCAGCCCATCAAAAGAATTCTTCACTGATAAAGACACAAACTTGGAACAAAAATGGTTCCAAAAGGACTTCAAAAATAAAGCACTTGGTGGGCTGGAGAGATGGCTCAGCGGTTAATGAGCATTCATTACCTCTCTTCCAAAGGTCCTGAGTTCAATTCCCAGCACCACATGGTGGCTCACAACCATCTGCAATGAGTTCTGGTGCTCTCTTCTGGCCTTCAGGCATACACACAGACAGAATATTGTATATATAATAAATATTTTTTTAAAAAAGCACTTGGGTAGGTTAGAGAGCTGTTGGAGAAGACGACACAGATGTCACTTCTAGTCTCCACATGCACACTCCTCCCTCTCTACACCCATGTGCCATGAAAGATGTTAGCCAAATTAAGAGTAAGACAACTTTTTTGAGAAGAGTCTTACATAGTCTAGTCTGGCCATGAACCAACATTATTGGGCAAAGACTCTTCTTGCCCTAACCTCCTAAATGGCATTTTACCAAGCTACAGCTCCATCCTAGATTTACCATGTTAAGGAATGGTCCCAGGGTTTTCTAAGATTTTAGTAACCTGCACAAACAGGGACCTAATAAATATGCCAATTATGAAATGCATTATCTACTGAGGAAAGAAATCCAAGAGGATAATCTTTTTTCAACATTTTCCTACACAAACTATTCCAAATATGATATCCTCAAATAGTCGTTATCTCATTCTGACTTAACCATGCACATTTTCTTGACACTTACGTTTCCAAATGGCTCTCAGCAGTTCGTACACAAGCACATTGTTACACTGTTTTGCAAAGGACAATGCACTATTTTGGTGCTTTGACAAAATATTGCAGTCAGCTCCACATTCAATCACCAGGAGCGCACAATGTCTGATTTCCTCTTTTACATGCCTAATCAGAAAAGAAGAGTGGCAAGGTTTTTCAATTTAAACCAGAGTACTTCAGGTGGGGTGGTTAGTTTTCTCCACACACAACGTCTGGCGCTCTTTTTTCAAGAGGGCAAAGCATAGTACAGGAAGGAAGACAGCTGAAGCCAGGTCTTAACCAGCATTTAGTAACAGGACAAGCACAGAAGAAGTAAACTATAGGTTTCAGCAAGGAGGAGCAGTCAGTCCTCAGGACAAAAGTCCTGATTGTCTAGACTTTCATCTACAATCCCACCCCAAGCTGCTGCTTGCCTCTGGCTGCCAAGCTCTAACTCAGGAAAATCAGCTATCACCTGCAAAATTCTACCCCCTAAAACACTGGAGAACTGCTCACATAATCCCTGTCACTATTTAGGTTCAGACTAATACTACTTCAGTTACCTCAGGAACCTTCCTACAAGTCTCTCTTTCTTGACTCCCCCCTCCCTCCCGAACTAACCCCAGTCCTGTGCCCTCAGGAACAACCCCCAATCCTGATGATCCTGTAGAATACTGTATTCCCCCCGTCCTGTGGCTCTTTCTTCTACTGAGGTGCAAGTGCCTGCTGTCTAGCAGTTTTCTTAGTAAGACAGTACTCTGAAGACTAAAGACACAAGCCCAGACTCCTGAATAAAAGGACTGTACCACCGAAATCAGGTTTAGGAGGGGCTCACAAAGCAATGACCAAGTCTTTAAGGGTCTGGCAGGAGGCACAAGAGAAATAACACAGGGTTCAGGATAAGCCTGAGGTTGCACTACAATCCAACTCACTGCTGCATACCTGACAGAGTGGAATGTGGTATTGTAGAAAAATCCTTACTTAGAACACAAGCTTATGCAAAAGTGCAACCTCAGGGAAGAGAGAAGACAGAGTCACCTAGGGACACCTAATTCAACTGAGTCCTAACAAAACTAGGAGCCAGAAACTGGAACTACTGCAGAGGAAGGAGCCACTCTGGGGCCAAGCTCAGTGAGGTACACACAACCTACCACTCAAAGAAGGGCACAAGCAGGGTGGGCTGGCAGCAGCTGGAAGACTCAACAATCTTCAACTCAAAACTTATCTGCAAGCCACAATTTCAAAGGAGGTAGACTCACCAATACAAATAATGAGAGCACATCATGGTCCTTTCATATTCCCAGGCTTTCAAACCCTATGAAGATGGGTGTTGGGCACCCTTTCATGTACTATAGGGATCCTGGTTGTATTCCTTATTCCTGCTAGATTCAGCTGAATGTGTATGGACCTCTGATGTCATTTTCTTAACTGGCACTGGACATAGTAAATGCTTCTAGGAAAAGCCTAGCTTAGCAGACAAACTCTTCCTTCTGTCTTGTCTGGAGACCACCACAAACACCTATCTATAAATCTCTAATAAATTACACTGTGCAATCCTGGCTTTATCTGCCTCTCTCAATACCATCTGCTTCTAGCAGAGTTCTCAATCACTGAAACACTCACAGTCCCTTCCGTTCCCGACCTGTGCCGATACATTTCTTCTGCTGACTCAATGCCTACCACCTTCATCCGAAGGCTGTTGCTGGGTCCCTTAGACTGAGCTTCTTCCAGTACATTACTGACCCCACCATATTCTACTGCTCTGCTGAATTCCAGGGACTACCCTGCTTTAATGTTTCTCCCAGTCTGCAGTGCCAACACGCATACCCAGGGTGAAACTAAGACTTACTTTCATGAGCGCAGTCTCTCCATTACTTTGCTGGACATTTACAAAAGCTCCAGCTTCCAAAAGAATAGCCACAGTGGTTAAAAAATTCTATTAAAAAACAAAAACCAAATTTAATTCCAAGACTTCTTTAAAGTACACTGACAGTGTACCTAGGAACTGTACCCATTATAATTACCACCCAGGTAAGTCGTATTCTAAATCTGATTACAAAGTACTGCTAATGTCAAAATTTAATTCACAAGTCACAGACTCACTGAAATCACACAGTAAGGCTATGTTATGACTTATTTAACTACAAAAACAGATTCTCAGTGTCCCTTCATGCAGTCAGGTCTCAACCTTCTCAGCAGCATGAATGAGGGCTGTAGTCCCGTTTTTCTGGCGCCCGTTCACTTTTGCACCTTTGGTGATAGGAGCCTCAGCAGGTCGTCCTGTCCTCCTGCTGCAGCCAACATCAGCAGTGTCATCCCGCTAGAATCCTGGGAGTTCGTTAAGGAGAAACCACATATTCTAGAATCAGAAACATTTTAGACACAAGTCTCTGCTGTCAAGATATTTCAATGAGAAATCGCTGAAGTACATTAATTTAAGCATCCACTTAGGTAAGGTTGCTTACTAAAATATTCTAATAAATCATCAGAAACTAATCTTCAGGATTTCTGTATGTGTATACGTGTGTTCAGAGGGGGAGATGTACATGTGCATATGTTCGAACCATGCATAAAGACCACTGTTTTCCTCAAAGGCTTTCCACCTTAACACCTGTGTATCTCCATGGGGTTTATGCGCATGTCAGAAGACATCAGATCTCCTGGAACTGTAGTTACAGGCTATGTGAGCCACCCAACATGTGTGCTGAGAACTCTGCACGTATACTCTTAAATCATTGAACTATCTCTCCAGCCCCCTCTCCACCTTATTTATTATTTTTAAAATATTTATTTTATTATGTGTACAGTATTCTGTCTGTGTGTCTTCTGCAGGCCAGAAGAGGGCACCAGACCCCTGTACAGATGGTTGTGAGCCACCATGTGGTTGCTGGGAATTGAACTCAGGACCTTTGGAAGAGCAGGCAATGCTCTTAACCTCTGAGCCATCTCTCCAGCCCCGCCTTATTTATTTTTCCCCAAACAAAGTTTTCTCGATATAGATATGAATAATTTACATTGATATGAATCTTGGTTTACTAATTTAAGGTCAATTTTGTTATATGCATATTTCTAATCTTGATTAAGGTATTGTAATTGTGTAGTTTCATTTAAAAATGTAATGTATAATTAGGAAATATAGGTTGTTAATGGATAATCATCGATAATAGTCAAGCTTATAGTCATGTTAGTTAGATTTTCTATATACAGAGATATATTTTAATTAGATAGGCATTTTTCATATCTTTCAAAGACTACAGAATATGGCATTTAATGTTTTAATAACTTAGGGCTTTTCATGACAATGAGACACGTCTGCTCCTGGCAGCACCAATCTACTTCAAGAGGAAGATGGGCATCAAAGAGTCTCCTATGGCGTTTGTTAGCCATTTGGGCAAGAAAACTGCTCTTGCCTAGACTTGATGCATAAACTGGACACGAAGAACCCACAGAGATGACTGCTGAACTTGCCTAAAGGTGGAGATGATCCTTCGGGGTTCCTGTTTCATGAAAGAGTCTGCGAGATATTCTGCAGGATACAAAAGAAAGTGACTAAACTGCCTTTGAAGTTCCTGCTTCATGGAAAAGTCTGCTGGACACTATGGGCCTATAGGCTGAAGATGGATGCCCCAATAGTACAGAGGAACTTTGGGTGACTGTCCAGGCAGCAAGGACCTCTCTGTCAATTCTAGAGTTTGGAAGCTGCTTACAATGTTACTTCCTGTTTACTTAGGTAATATTATATCTTTCTGGAGTCTTGATGGCGTTGAAGAATAGATAGTTATAGTTTTCCATTGTTATGATAAAAGATAAAATAGATATAAATATTGTAACTGTAATTCTTGCTTGATAACTGTTTTGTTATATGTAATTTTACTATGGTAAAGTAAAGCCTTCCTTTTTGTTTAAACAGAAAAAGGGGGGAAATGGTGTAGGAGGTCTTTCAGTATTGTGTTGCTTTCATTGGTTAATCAATAAAGAAACTGCTTGGCCTGATAGGGCAGAACTTATATAGGCAGAGAAGACAGAACTGTATTTGGGAGGAAGAAAGCAGCAGATAGAGCCAAGCAGCCATGAAGCTGCCAGGTCAGACAAGCTGATTCTTTCCCTGTAAGCCACGACCTTGTGGTGACATACAGATTATTAGAAATGGGTTGAATCAAGATGTGAGAGTTAGCCAATAAGAGGGCTAGAGCTTATGGGTCAAGCAATAATTTAATTAATACAATTTCTGTGTGGTTATTTCGAGGGTTAAGCTAGCTGGGACGCGGGATGCAGCCTGCTCCTCCTTACTACAGTCTCTCATCAGATTCAACCTCACTAATTCAGCTGCATGGACTGGCTGGCAAGCCCAGGGGCTACACCTACCTCTGCCTCCCAGATAGGTGCTGCTCTTTATATACATGTGCCAGGAACCCAACTCAGGTCCTCTATGCGTGTGTGGCAAGTGCTTTTCTGAGTGAGCCATATCCCAGCCCTAGAATTTTACAAGGTGGTGTGATGTGTATGACATGTGTGGGCATAAGGACTGTACGTAAGTGGAGAGGTCAAACTAGGCCCTTGCCTTTTACCTTGTTAAAAGCATGGTCTTCCACTGACTCTGGACTGACAGCGGGGGGAAACCAGCATAAGATCAAACTAGGCCCTCTGAATGTGGGTGACATTTGTGTGGCTTGGGCAGTCTGTGGGGCCACTGTCAGTGGGACCAGGATTATCCCTAGTGCATGAACTGGTTTTTCAGAGTCTATTTGCTATGGAGGGATACCTTGCCCAGCCTAAAAATGGGGGTGGGGGCAGGGGAACCTTGATCCTGCCTGAAAGTGATATGCCAGACTTTGTTGACTCCCCATGGGAGAGGAAGCCTCACCTTCTCTGAGGATTTTAGGGAGTGGGATGAAGGGAGCGGGAGGAAGGAAGGGAGTGGGAACTGTGACTGATATGTAAAATGAGAAAAAATTGTTTTTAAAAAAAGGCAAAGCGATTCTTGTGCACTACTACATACAGCAGAATTCTCCCTGTCTCTACTCCTATTCTGCCTTAGGAGCACTGGGATCACAGATGCAAGCTACTGAGTCTGGCTTTATATGGATCTGGAGATTCAAACTTGGGTCTATCACACTGATGGCAAGCCTTTTATACACTAATGTCCTCCCTAGCTCTTAGAATTTAAGAAGGATAAAGGCTGCTGTCAGGCATGGTGGTGTTACCTTAAACTCCAACACTCAAGGCAAGAGGCAAAATAGATCTCTCTGAGATCAGGCCTGTGAGGGATGTACAGTGAGATCCTGTTGCTCAAAAAAAAAAAAAAAAAAAAAAGGGAGCAGGAAGAAGGAAGGGATTGGGAAATGGATTCGGCATGTAAAATGAGAAGATAGTTTTTAAAAAAATTAAAAATAAAATAAATGTTGCCATTAAATTGTATAACCACCCTATATAAGCAGCACGTATGGTGGTTCATGTAACTTGGAAGGCAAGAGGCGAAGGACTTCTGCAAATTTGTAGTCAACCTGAACTATATACACATTTATTTTAGGGCAGCTGGGGCCCAAGGAGGAAAAAATTTAGGGGTTTGAAAAGAAGGCTCAGTGAGTACTTGTTGCTCTTACAGAGACTCACTTCAATTCCCAGCATCCACATGGCAAGCTCACAACCATCTGGACTCCTCTTCTGGCCTCTGCAGCTCCAACATGCACATGATGCACCAGACAGTACACTTAGGCACACACACTGAAACCAATTCATGTCTGGAGGGATGGTTCAGCAGGTACTGGCTGCTCTTTCTGAGGTCTTGAGTTCAATTCCCAGCACCCACACAGCAGCTAGCAACTACTACAACTATTGTCCCAGGGGATCTTGATATCCTCTTTGGTGAACAGGCAAAACATCATATACATAAAATACATATACATATACAAACATATATATAAACAAATCTTTTCAAAAATTAAATAAATTTGCTGTATAAATTCTTTATCAAATTTTCTTGATATAAAATGGCAAATTTTGACGGTAGATGCTCAGTTCTCTACCTATAAAATCCAAAGCACTGTTTAAAATGATAATCAGTGAGTGTCATGACTCACCCATCATCTAAACACTCTGGAGGTAAAGGTAGGAGGATTCAGGTGTTGGTCATCATTGGTTATACAGGCCTGTTTACATGGCCCTGGCTTAAAAAAAACAAAAACAAAAAACAAAACAAAAAAAACTTCTTTAAGTGATTGAAGGTGTCAGGCACTGGTGGCGCTCTCCCTTTAATCCAGCATTTGTGAGGCAGAGGCAGGTGGATTTCTATGAGTTTGAGGTTCAGCCTGGTCTACAAGTGAGTTACAGGACCAACAGCCAGGGCTGTTACACAGAGAAACCCTGTCTCAAAAGACAAAAAACAAAGAACAAAAAAGGGACTGAGGGTAACCTATACTTCTAACAACAGATTAAAAATATACAACATATATATATAAACAATCTTTTCAAAAATTAAATAAATTTGCTATAATAAATTATCAAATTTCTCTTGATATAAAATGGCAAATTTTGAGGGTAGATGTTCAGTTCTCTACCTATAAAATCCAAAGCAAAGATTCCCCCAAATATTAATAAAAAGTTAATGAAAATTTTTAAAAATTCAAAACATATCATTAAAGAAAAAAAAAACTAGGAGAATATAATCAATATATCTTTGTCTAGAGAAGATGAGACACTTAAAAAGTTATAAAAATAATATATCAATAAGGGTGGGTGGTGGCGCACGTCTTTAATCCCAGCACTCAGGAGGCAGAGGCAGCAGATCTCTATGAGTTTGAGACCAGCCTGGTCTACAGAGCTAGTTCCAGGACAGGCTCCAAAGCTACAGAGAAACCCTGCCTCGAAAAAAACAAAACAAAAGAAAGAAAAAATTAAATAATGTACTACTTAAACCAGCCATTTTAGAGAGAGCTGTATTTCAGGAATTCTAAGGTACATTTCCAAGAAAAACACCTGAAACTGTGCGAGAACTACTTTCCATGCTTTCTGTAAGACCCCGTCCCCCTCCCCAGGACAAAGTACCTCTTGAATCCAAGTTGTACTCCTCACTCGAGTTCAGCGCAACCTTCACACAACATAATCTCCATTCTTCACAGCATCCCTCAACAAGTCTGTGATGAAAAAGGAAGGAAAAAGGAAGGTGCCATTAGAGCTTATGAATCTAGATTGGTGCAAGTGCCAAATCATTGGCAAATCACTCACTACTTGGAATCGTATTTGTTGTGGTAAAGGTCTCATCTTCCCCATTAGGTGCTTTTGAAAATCTTCTAATTTCATCCACTCCAACTGTAGGTCCATACCGAAACTCAAAATCTGTTGCCTGCCATCTGGAATACAGAAATACAGAAGTATCATAACATATAAACTTATGGGAGTACTATTTAAAAAAACCCATAAAGCCATAAGCCTGATTATTAAACTTGCCAACATTTCAAACAAACTTTATACACATTTAAATGTAATTATTTTATTTTATTGGGATTTATGGGGGTTGAGCCCGGGTTTCTGTGTAGTCTCAGCTGTCCCTGGAAACTCAGAGATCTGTGTGCCTCTGCCTCCCAAGTGCTGGATAAAGGCGCACAGCACCACAGCCTGGCTTAATTTTTTTTTTTTTTTAAATGAGCTCACAGCTAGTGAAATTTTCATGTTTTTTTCATACATTCCTTGTTTTGGTACTAACTCACACTCACTCCTTCTCTGCCCTCCCATGCCCCACACCTCCTCAGCTTACCCTTAGCTCACAGTCTCCTGACTGTCCTTTCCATAACCACATTGCTCCACTATACCTCTTGTATTCTATCTGAATTGCAAGGTCACAGGATCCCAAGCAGCTTCTCTTAAGCTGTCCCCCGCCCCCATCACTCCTCTATCTACTTCACCTGTTTTCACTTCAGTTTTCTCCCTTGTTAATTTTATTTCACCTGTATTCTACTACCCCTCCTTCTGAAATGCAGCCATCCACTAAGGGCCGGTTCAACTTCGCTAACTTCTACATGTACCCCATAATAAACTACAAAAAAGCTTTGAAGCTAGGGCTCTCATTATGAAAGAGAACACGCAGCTTTGTCTTCTGGGGGTTATATGACCTCATCCAGTGTATTTTTTTCTAGTTCAGCAGCCTATTTACAAATTTCATTCTAATATATGGATTACCACATTTTCATTATCCCTTCATCAGTTGATGGACATCTAGGTTGATCCCACTTCCTAGCTACCATAAATTGAGAAGGGCAAGGAACACAGATGTGCAACTACTATGTTATACATAAATATATGTATATGTAATTAGATATATTTACAGATAGGTATACTCCCAACTGGGTAAGAGGGTAGGTAGATCTAGTTCCAGTTTTTACATGCTGTGCAAGCACTCTACCAACTAAGCTATAGCCCAGGTTTCTTACAAGTTTTTCCTGTTGGCCATTCTTTTTAGATACACATTGCTTCTAACCATTTACAAAGGTCCTTCTTCACATTGTATTAAACTAGTCTTATGCAAATGCAAACAACTGTTTATGATGCTTCCCTTCCTGTAAAACCAAGTGCTCTTACAGGGCAGGCAAATAAGGTCCCATATCTCAATGTCTACTGACAGTCTACTTCTATAGCTAATGGCCCTCAGGCTCCTCAACACTAGAAGACACGTGTTCAACCCTTAGTAACACCAGACCTGACTGGCATAGTCAGGATGGTCTAAAATGTCTACATGTTACTTTAACAAAATGAAAAACCAGAGTAGACTGGTGGCTCATACCTAGAATCCCCAGAGCACTTGAGAACTGAGGCGGCAGGGCTATCTAGGGTAAGCATAACCTGGGCTCAGTGTGAGAATGTCTCAAGAAACAGTAAAAACAACAGCTAGCCAGGTATGGTGGCGCAGGTTTGTATCCCAACATTCAGGAGGCAGAAGTAGGTTTGTCACAAGTTTGAGGCTAACCTAGTTCTACAAAGTAAATCAGAGGCAACACAGCAAGACTTGTCTTTAAAAAAAAAAAAAAAAAAAAAGGCATGGGGTGGTGACGCATGCCTTTGCCTTTAATCCTAGTACTCGGAAGGCAAAGGCAGGCCGATATTTGTGAGTTCAAGGCTGGGCTGATCTACAGATGGAGTTTCAGAACAGCCAAGAATACACTGAGAAACCTTGTCTCTTTTTTGGGATTTTCAAGACAGGTTTTTCTGTAGGCTTTTGGTGTCTGTCCTGGAACTAGCCCTTGTAGACCGGCTGGCTTCAAATTCAGAGATCTGCTGCGTCTGCGTGCGTGAGTGCTGGGATTAAAGGCATGCACCACCACCACCACCGCAGAAACCTTGTCTTGAAAAACAAAGGCAATGCACCACTACTGCCCAGTGTCTATGGCAAACTAGTGTGGCTACTGGGATTAAGGTGTGTGTCACCACCGCCTGGTCTGTAAGGCTGATCAGTGTGGCTGTTTTACTCTGATCTTTCAGGCAAGTTTTATTTATTAAAATACAAATGAGCTGGATGGTGGTGGTAGTTGGCGGTGGGATCTCTGTGAATCAAAGCCAGCCTGGTCTACACAGCGAGTTCCAGGACAGGCACCTGTCTCGAAACCCTGTTCTCGAAAAATCAAAAAAGGAAAAAAGAAAACAAGACCAGAAACTACTTATGGCAAGAGTAGGATTTTTTTTTCCTTCAATGCTCCACACCCTGGTCCTGTATCCCAGCTGTAAGCACTGAGGCAAGTTATATGATTCCGAAGCAAGCAGCGATCATAAGCACAGCAGCTAATAGTCACAAACTAGTCTTTATATTGTACTCTGCATTTACTCCACACGTGTGGACCTGTAAGGGGAGACGCTTAAAGTAGCTCTGAGGATTACAAGAGACAGTTTTAGTACATAGTACATAGCCGGCTCTCAGTCCACAATGGAATCCCTTATTCTTGAGCCTGGCTAGAGGAAGGAATGTCAGTCAGTTAATGCAATGGGAGAGAACTGAACAGGGTAAATGAAGCCAAGCTTAACACTATCAGCATACTGTAATATGAGAGCTTGGCTAGAACAGTAGCTTGACTTACACTGTGACTCAGTTCATCAAACACTTATCCGGCCTCATGACAAGCAATTTACTTAGAGCCATTTTGTTGGCATCTCTTCTTTGGGAACTGGAGACATGGATCAGCATTAAGCACTGGCTGTTAGTCAGAGGACCGGTGTTCGATTCCCCAGAACCTACATCATAGCTCATAACTTCCTGGAATTCCAGTCACATATGATGCACAGACATACCGAAGGCAAAAACACCAAATACTAATATTAAGAAATAAACAAAAACCTTTGGAGATAGTAAGGTGGCTCAGGGAATACTTGCTTGGCAAGCCTGGCCACTTGAGCTCTGTCCCTAACCCCACGGAGGAAAAGAATCACCGCTCCTAGGAAACTGTCCCCTGGCTTGCACACACATGCAGTGGTACACGGCTGTGTGTGCATGGTGTCTCACCCCCCTCCATTTTTTTTTCGGTTTTTTTCGAGACAGGGTTTCTCTGTATCTTGTAGCCTGTCCCTGGAACTAGCTCTGTAGACCAGGCTGACCTTGAACCCACAAGAGATCCGCCTCCCGATCTAGGATTAAAGGTGTGTTTCACAGGTTTACAGTGTTCCCTCTACCCCAAGGTCAGAAACCTTAGCCCCACGACTACTAGCATCTTAAGTCTCCCTATTCTATTAAGGAGTTAATTTTCATGTAGGAATTTGTGTTTGTGGATAATCTATCATCCTGAATCATGACCAAGAAGAGCTTGTCTAGTCCTCAGCATAAGTGTGTGACATCTGTCACCTTTCGTCTCCATCTCACAGCTATGCATGAGTCTGGACTGAACATTGCTGAACTAATTAATAGATTCTTCCTAATGCCAATAGACTTGTATTAAAAAAGGTATGTGTGGGTATTTTGCTTGAATATATGTTTGTCACATTCATGCCATACCCTTGGAGGCTAGAAGACGCTATTAAGATCCCATGGAACTGCATTTACTGATGGCTGTGAGCAGCCAAGTGGGTGCTGGAAACTGAACCCTGGGTCCTCTGCAGGAGCAGTTCCATGTCTGCAGCCCGTCACAGCTTATACAGCCAGACTCTGATCACTACTGACATACTTGGATTGGGCTGAGTCTTCCACAAAAATCTTAAGAGTTGGTACTTGTAAACCTTTTGGAAAATTATTTTTTTTTTGGCAGAGTTGAGGACAGCAACCTGAGCTAGATCTCTAGCCAGTGCTAGGAGGTTTGATTCTAACGAGATCAGCAGGCTATGATTCAGCTTGAAGTAAGTATCAAAATATAAAATGCTTTTCTATTAATAAATATGGCAAAGATTTTATTAGCATCCTTGCAGTACCAGAGATAAAACGTAGTCTTCACGCAAGTTGGAAAAAGCAGATTTTAGTGACTTCCAAGAAATGTTTTACAATTTTCTCCATACAGATCTTTTGATCATGTAAAATACCCTTAGCAATCTTTTAAGTATTAAAATGTTACTTGGAAGCTATAGGAATGGTGGTAAACATGGGACGCTGACGTTAGGATTAAAGAAATTTTTTTTTTTTTTTTTTTTTTTTTTTTGGTTTTTCGAGACAGGGTTTCTCTGTAGCTTTGGAGCCTGTCCTTGGAACTAGCTCTTGTAGACCAGGCTGGTCTCAAACTCACAGAGATCCGCCTGCCTCTGCCTCCCGAGTGCTGGGATTAAAGGCATGCCTCCACCGCTGCCCGGCTAAGAATTTGAAGGTAAGTACAGGTTATACAAACACCCTATTTTAAGACAAAAACAATTTTTTCAAAGTCCATATGAAAACTCTATCTGGAGATGATGTTTTCTAGAACATCTAGTGTGTTATATATTCTGAATTATTTTTAAAAAATTTCACTATAGGGGCTGGAGAGTTGACTCAAAGAGAACTTGCTGATCATGCAAGGGGAAACAGGATCAAGGCTCATTACCAGCACCAACATGGTGACTCACTACTATCTATACCTCAGTTCCAGAGGATCCAATACTCTTTTCTGGCCTCCTTGGCATCAGGCATCAATGTGGTGTACACACACACACACACACACCAGCACAAACACACGGGGGGGGGGGGAGGGAGGGATAACACTCATACAAATAAATAGTTCCAAACAAAATTTTCTTTAAAATAATAAAATAAGACTGGGTGTTTAATCTCAGAACTTAAGACGAAGAGACAGTATTTCTCTGTGAGCGGGAGGCCCAGCCTCTCATCTACAGAATAAGCTTCAGCCAATCAGGGCTATGTAGTGGAGGGCCCTGTTGCAAAAAAACAAAAAGTTTTTTTTTAATAAAAACATTTTAATCTTTCCATTTCCTTAAGATTTACATTTCACATAATGTGAATTCAAGCTAGCTCATTTATACGTTATTATACAGGTACATGTCTAAATTCCCTCCTTTCCCACAGTTTTATATTTTGTATTGTACACAAGACCCTTCTCTTCTCAAAATGTTTCCCAGGATTGCATTTATAATATATTTTCTGCAAAGCTATAAACAATGCACAGCAGGGAGTGATGGTACGTATCTACTATCCTCAGTAGGTAGAGGCAGGAAAATCTGGGAATGCTGAGCTCCAAGTCCTTGAACCCCTATTTAGCTGAGGGTGACCTAGAATTCTTAGTCTTCTTGCCACTACCTACTGAGGGCTGGTGTCACCAATGCAGTTTTTATTCGATCATTTTTGAAATGAAATCTCAAAATAAAACAAATTAAGCTGTATTGGCATAAGAACAGACAGGAGGACCAGTGGAACCGAAAATAGAAGACCCGAATATCAATCCACACTCTTCAAACACCTGATCTTTGATAAAGAAGGCAAAAACATATCAAACAGAAAAAAAAAAGCATAACTGGATATCAACATGTAGAAAAAATGAAATAGACCCATATCTATCACCATGCACAAAACTCAAGTCCAAATGGATCACCAAGAACCTCAACATAAAGCCAGGCACACTGAACCTCATAGAAGAGAAAGTGGGAAGTACACCTGAACGTATTGGCACAGGGAACCACTTCCTAAATAGAACCCCAGCAACACAGACACTGAGAGAAACAATTAATAAATGGGACCTCCTGAAACTGAAAAAGCTTCTATAAAGCAAAGGACACAGTCAAAAAGGACAAACGACAGCCTACAGAATGGGAAAAGATCTTCACTAACCCCAACATCAGACAGAGGTCTGATCTCCAAAATATACAAAGAACTCAAGAAATTAGACACCAAAAATATCACATAATCAATAAAAAAAAATGGAGTACATACCTAAACAGAGAACTCTCAACAGAGGAATCTAAAATGGCTGAAAAGACACTCAAGGAAATGTTCAACATCCTTAGTCATCAAATGCAAATCAAAACAACTCTGAGATTCCATCTTACACCTCTAAGAATGGCCAAGATCAAAACACTGACGACAACTTATGCTGGAGAGGTTGTGGGGAGAAGGGATCACTTCTGCATTGCTGGTGGGAATGCAAGCTGGTACAACCCCTTTGGATGTCAGTATGGCGATTTTCTCAGAATATTAGGAACAACCTTCCTCAAGACCCAGTAATACCACTTTTGGGTATATACCCAAATGATGCCCAATCATACTACAAGGACATTTGTTCGACTATGTTCTATAGCAGCTTTGTTTGTCATAGCCAAACCTGGAAACAACCTAAATGCCCCTCGATCAAAGAATGGATAAGGAAAATGTGGCAACATTTACACAATGAGTACCACACAGCAGAAAAAAAAAGATGACAGCTTGAATTTTGCAGGAAAATTGGAGCTAGAAAACATTACATTATTTTGAGTGAGGTAACCCAGACACAGAAAGACAATTATCACATGTACTCATTCACAGGTGGTTTTTAAACATAAAGCAAAGAAAGCCAGCCTACAAACCACAATCCCAGAGAACTCAGACAACAATGCAGACACTGAGACTTACATAGATCTAATCTACAAGGGAAGTAGAAAGTGGAAAATGACAAGATCTCCTGAGTAAAATGGGGAGCATGGGGACTTTGGGGGAGGATTGAAGGGGTAAGGGAGAGGCAGGGAGGGGAGCAGAGAAAAATGTAGAGCTCAATAAATATCAATAAAAAAGAAATAAAAAAAATTAAGCTGGAAGTCTGGTAGTGGTGAAGCACGCCTTTAAGTCCCATCACTTGGGAGGCAGAGGCAGACGGTCTCTGTGAGTTTGAGGCCAGCCTGGTCTACAAGAACTAGTTCCAGGACAGGCACCAAAAGCTACAGAGAAAACCCTGTTGCAAAGAAAAAAAATTTAAGCTGGACCTTCCTCAAAGCAAATGTGCCTTACCCTCTCTGAGGAGTGGATGAGGATGGGGGAGGAGGTGAAGGGAATGGAGTGGGAATTTGGGATTGATGTAAAATGAAAAGACAATTTTTCTTTAACAAAAAATAAAAAACATTAAGCTGGAAAACAGAAAATATTTGATGCATTTAGATATCAAAGAACGACCTGAGTCTTCAATATTAGAAGGTATTCAGGAGATCCAAATAAAATCCTTATTCTAAGAGAAAAGTACGGGTACAACTAAAAAGTCACTCTATTGAACAATGCCAAGCAAACTCACCCGAATTCTCATCTGTTTGGCATACACTGTCTGAAACTTCCTGATCCCCTTCTGCAGCAATGTATGCCCAAGTGTCGGTCTCATCTCTAGTATTTCTTCTTTCTTTAAGTAAACACTTGTCCTTGGTTTATGATCATCTGTAGTTTTATAATCCAGTGGTATTTCTTCTCTTTTTCCAATTATTTTCAACATCGGTTTTGTCTTCTGTTTTTTAATAGGTCAAATGCACTTCTGATTTCCTTAAATGCTAGTGCCAAAATTAAGAGCCGATGGTTAACTGTAAGTTGCAAACTTGTTACAATCAAAAGAAAAAAAAATCTGTATTCAATTGAATAAACGTATCTTTCTGTAGTTATTACGAATACTTGCCTTGGTTATAAAGCAAAGTAAGATTTACAGTCATAAAAATCATTTTAGCTAGTCTTTTTGCTGGCTGCTTCAGCATCCAGAAAGCTGTGACAAAGGTATATTCAAATTTGCTTGAAGTGACTTATATCCTTCCTGCATTTTGGGGCAGGGGCCGGTTGAAGAAGGACGCTTAAAGAAAATCCCACACTTCCTCAGAATTGAGAATAATAGAGGGTTATTTATTTAGGGGTAGACTCCACAAGTCACAATCCTCTGCTGGAACAGAGAACAGCACACCGAATCCCACAGCCAGAAACAGCCCTGACGTGCACTTTACATAGGCATAAATAGTATTAGAGGCCACACCCAAGTAGGCAGGTAATTTAAAACAGCTACTGGCAGTAGGAATTCCTACAGCATGTCCCCTTTTTGTTTAAATAAGAGAGTTTCTAAGCCTAATACAAAATTATATACAATAAGGACAAACTATATCAAGCAAGAAACATTGATAAATGTTTCAATAACTATCCTATACTAATGAGTTTAGGTCTTGTATAATCAGTAACTTGGCTAGGAATTCCTACAGCAGGCAGGGGATTCCCTGTGCAAGCTGGACACACTCTATTCATACCAGACCCTCAATAATCAATCAATTAATTAATTAATCAATCAATTAATTTTTAAAGGCAGGGTTTCTCTGTAGCTTTGGAGCTTGTTCTGGAACTAGTTCTGTAAACCTCAAACTCAGAGACCCTGCCTGTCTCTGCGTCCCAAGTGCTGGGGTTAAAGGTAGTGCAACACCCACCACCCCTGCAAGATCCTTCATCTTTTATGCCAATTTCAAGGGCATTTTTTGCCTTAAATAAAACTATTTCATGTTTGTGGGACTAATGAGTCTGGTTTCCAATATTCCTGTTAGTATAAACCTATGTAATCAGTACTTAATAGTCCCTTTACATATTTTTTCTACCCACCCCCATGCCCCACTTTTGGTACTCAGGGGAGAACTCAGGACCTTGCATGCTAAGCACTCACCACTGATCTACCCAGTTTTCCTTCCATTTCTGTTTTAGGTTTAAAGCTGGTAAAATTTGGTGGCTTTATCAGACGCATGGTCAGGTGTTCTTACACCAGGCACTTTTCCCCATTTTAGCACCAACTTCTGCACAGCCGTCCTAGGACCAGGCATACATGGGCTGATTCCTTTGCCAGGAGGAAAGGTGGGGGTGAGACTAGGGTTGCTGAGATTTCCTTTGTCACAATCACAGCAGACTAACTAGTTCAGAACACCTGAGCAGCAGCATTCACCCTGGACATCTTGTTCAGATGGTTAATGTGATAGTATTTTGAATCCCCAACAAATCTCTAAAAGTAGTGTTTTCTTCTTGTATGTTCAAAATAGATGCAGTCCTTACTGTTACTTTATGTATGAGCCACTAAGTAACAGCATTAATACTGCCACGTCTTGAATCTAGACCTAAGATAAAATCTGCTCTTACAATTGGAGATACAGACAACCTCTAACCTGGGATGAAAGAAGAATTAAGTGTGTG